>NC_041397.2:163226479-163526479 GCF_900747795.2 Erpetoichthys calabaricus | reverse complement strand
AGACCCCTACTAGTTCCCGTGCAATTGCTTTAGATGTAGCTGAGCGCAAAGGAACAGCTTCCGGGTATCGGGTTGCATAATCCACTAGTACTAATAAATATTATCCCTATTCTTTCAAAGGTAACGTCAATTAGGTGAAGGGGAACAAGAGGAGCACGGTATATGGAATACACCCTAGGAATACCCTAGGAATATGCCATAATTGACACTCTGGACAAGAAGTACAAAAATGGCAAACCTCCTCATTAATTCCCGGCCAATAAAATCTGAGCTTGATCCACACTAAGGTTTTTTCGGTGCCTAAATGGCCTCCAAGGAGGTGAGAATGTGCCAATTCACAAACCTGCCGCCGGAAGGTTCGTGGGATTAACAACAATTTCTGGACCTCCCCCTCATGCTCGGTGACCCGATATAATAAGTCATTCTCTATTACAAAGTGAGGTCCTTGTGGCATGGACTTATGCGTGTGTTGGCCATTAACAAGAACAACTGCGTTTTCTGCAAATTTAAGGGAGTCGTCATTCAATTGCTTCCTTTTAAAAGAAGCCAGTGTTTCTCTAAATAGAAAATGAATTTGGGAGAGAGGATCTGGGTTGACCTCAAGGGGCGGAGATTCATCCCGAACCATCGAGGCATGTGTGGATGACGTTTCCACCTGTGACGGTCCCGGAGTCTCTCCATCCTCCTTGTTCTGCCCCACGTCTTGTTAGTTGAGAATGTTATTTGTTGAACTGTTCTCCCCCTCCATCTTGTCTTTTATTAACACACCAGTCAGTCACATCCCACACTCACAGTGGCGCTATAAAAGTCTATGAAACTCACATAAAGCATGTATGTCCCATAATAAACATTTGAATACAATACACGCCATGTGTCTCACGTAGGCACCCCTCTATCTCTTGTTTTGGTCAAGTCCAAAACGTATCTTTAGGGTATATAAACCCCTGGGTCTGGTTAGTTGTGGTACGCAGCAATTTGAACCTCTGTCTACGCGCTTCTCTTTGTCTTGATCCAACCGTGGAAATCACTCACCTTGTAAGTGTCTTTTAAAGCTTTATTGTTTAATGTACACTGTGTGCTATGTACTTCATTGCTTTGTAAATCATTGTTTATTGTCTTTGATTGTACACCTGTAAATGCCTGTATGTTTCTTTTGTATATATTTCAGTTTACAACGAGGTACGTCCAGTAAAGGCCTTCAAGAAAGCTTGCTCACCCCTTGTCGTTATTTATGTGAATGTGCCAAGTTGTTTAAGCTCTCTGCGGCCACGTTGCATAGACAGCACGGAGTGAGGCAGAAAACTCCTCATGGGCTTCCGTACCTCTCTCTGCCGGCTGAATACACAGTGTGGAGACAGCTTGAGATGAATCATCCTCATCTATAACTAGGCCCAAGTATGGATCGGGAGTAGTCTGTAGCTCACCGCATTTATTATTAGACCAGTCCCGCCCCAGAATTACTGGAAAAGGTGGATCGGGGAGGGCTGCCACAGGGAAATTTTTTAGCAATCCTTCTTGAGAAATGAAAACTGGGGAGGATTTATAGGTACAGACTTCTCTGTGAATAACAACAACAACAACATTTATTTATATAGCACATTTTCATACAAAAAGTAGCTCAAAGTGCTTTACATAATGAAGAGAAGAAAAATAAAAGACAAAATAAGAAATTAAAATAAGACAACATTAATTAACATAGAAAGGAGTAAGGTCCGATGGCCAGGGTGGACAGAAAAAACAAAAAAAAACTCCAGAAGGCTGGAGAAAAAAATAAAATCTGTAGGGGTTCCAGGCCACGAGACCGCCCAGTCCCCTTTGGGCATTCTACCTAACATAAATGAAATAGTCCTCTTTGTAGTTCGGGTTTTTCACGGAGTCACTTGATGCTGATGGTCATACAGACTTCTGGCTTTTAATCCATCCATCATTGTTGGAACATCATGGTGCTTTGGGTAGATGGTGGTGGCGCACGCCACCACCAACAGGACACCGGAAAAGGAAACAGAAGAGAGAGTAGGGGTTAGTACAGATTTTGAATGAATAGTTATTATAATGAATTGGATATACAGAGTATCAGGATTAAATTACAGTGAAGTTATGAGAAGGCCATGTTAAAATAATGTGTTTTCAGTAGTTTTTTAAAGTGTTCCACTGGCGAATTCCTACTGGCAGGCTATTCCAGATTTTAGGTGCATAACAGCAGAAGGCCGCCTCACCACTTCTTTTAAGTTTTGCTCTTGGAATTCTAAGGAGACACTCAGTTGAGGATCTGAGGTTACGATTTGGAATATAAGATGCCAGACATTCCGATATATAAGCCGGGGCGAGATTATTTAAAGCTTTATAAACCATAAGCAGAATTTTAAAGTCAATTCTGAATGACACAGGTAACCAGTGTAGTGACATCAAAACTGGAGAAATGTGTTCGGATTTTCTTTTCCTGGTAAGGATTCTAGCAGCTGCATTCTGCACTAGTTGCAAACTATTGATGTCTTTTTTGGGTAGTCCTGAGAGGAGTGCGTTACAGTAATCTAGCCGACTGAAAACAAACGCATGAACTAATTTCTCTGCATCTTTCGATGATATAAGAGGTCTAACTTTTGCTATGTTTCTTAGGTGAAAAAATGCTGTCCTAGTGATCTGATTAATATGCGATTTAAAATTCAGATTACAATCAACGGTTACCCCTAAGCTTTTTACATTTAGTACTGGTCTTTACTTTCATCCATTGTCACAGTAAGACATATCGGCTATCAACAATGGAAATGTTGCTGCTGGAGTCAAACAATGTGTTGAGTTTGTAACCATTTATGACTACTTGTCCCATATGGGAAACCATCAGGGAATTAGCAAGGGCACACAAACCACCCTCCGTTCTCCACCTGCATTCCGCCTCGCTCCCAGATAGGTTATCCACCAAGCGGCCTGGGGGACTTTGGAACTGGCTCCGGTTTATTTGGAAGAGACTTATGCTGTATGACGTAATCTCTAGGGAATCCACTAGAGGACCGTTCTGCTCTCCCAGATTCCGAGGCTGGTTCAGGTTTTTTTTTGAGCCGTATCAGCTCTTCCATTGAATGGAATTCTCCCCAGACTGGCTGGGCAAAGTGCTGGAGAAGCCCTTGTAAAAAAATAAAGCAGGTTATTTGCTGCACTATTTGGAAGGGGGTTAATTCAAACGGCCTTAGGCATAACGACACCTGTTCCCAGAGGGCCATAGCTTGCCCCCGAACTGATTCCTTAGGATTGAATTTCCAAGTTTTTATTCTCCCTGCCTGCTGGTCTGGGGCTAACCCATTTTTAGCTGGGTCCTTGGTCCCAATGGGCGGCTCAGCTCTCTCGTCCGAGAGAACATAATAAGCCCTTTTTGTTTCATCCCCAGAAACCAGCCTACGTCTGTATGTCTCCTCTACACTCTCCTTCTGGTAAGATACTAGCCCGGGGTTGCACTTACGGAGCGGAGCCTGTACCGAGCCTTTCCTGACCACCAGACGAACTCCCCACCCAGAAATTCGGCCCTGATACTTTCCTGCCTGGCTGAAGTTTAGGTCCTGTCCCAGTTTCTTCTGGGACGAAATCCTGCTGACTACGTCACTGTGATAAAAACACAGACCAGGCATCATAAAAAGGTTTGGGGCAGCCACCCGCATAATATCCCTGGCTGCAAAAGGTTTTGAGATTGACAGAGATGTTCACAATACTGAGTCCAAAACAGAACTGATTCCTTGGTGGTAAGATGGCAGCTTTAAAGGCCCATATAGGAAGTGATGTCATCGAAGGGGACGGACCCGGAAGTGACATCATCTGGACCGGAAGTGACATCATTGAAGGCCCCTGACCCAGTGGTGACGTCTTCGAAGGGGCCATGCCCGGAAGTGACGTCTTCTGAGGTACTGGAACCTGGCAGGATTTCTCAGGAAAGGTCTGCAGTGAAATGAGAAAGACAGTTAGTGCACCCCGCCGCCCCCTGGTCGGATGTGGTATTACGATTACTTAAGCCCTTCAGCTGCCTCCTACTCACACGTGTGTGACAACAGTAAAACAAATTAAATTAGACGTAATTTTTCTGCATTCCATCCTTTAACTTTTTGCAGATGCATCACTGGAAAAATTACCTCATGTTATGTCATTCGTGATTGAAACAACAATAAATGGCAAGTTTCTAGTGCTCGGAGAGAAAAAAAAAGTCCCCAAGATCACAGAAAAAAGAACACCCTGATGCTTTTTGGTGACTAGTTTCACTATTGTTTTGTAGCAGTGTTTAGGGTACAGTGGTGTTCTTTACTTTTGTCTGATGCATCTGTTAAACAATAAATACTGTACCTTCCATTTTCTTTCTGCTTGTGTATGTATTTAAGGTAGTTGTGGCTACACTTTACTGTATGAAGGAAATAAATATGGGAAATGAATTTTTTCATTTATATTTTTAAGCTGTACTTTTTAAAGGATTTCAGACTTTTAAGGTATTTCAGACATCTATTCTTGGAGATCCAGTCTTGTTGGAGTTAATTTAGAAAAAACATAGGCTGTAATTGGTTGAAGGGAGGGACCTGATAAAAATTAGTCTGGAACTGGTACACCGGGATTTCAGGTTTATAGGAGATGAATTTATAAGTGCTTTAACACCTTGCATACGCAATATGACATGAATTAATCATGTCCTTACAACATAGTTTACATACTTTAATGCTAATATGGACATGTTAATTACATACTAAAAATCATATAAATATCTTTCAAAAAGTTAAGTATATAATAGTTATATGGTGAGTATTCTTTAAGGTTTACTTTTAGATTTGTTACATATATCCCATGTAGGTTTAATGTGTGAGTTTTTCTAATTGGCGACAATCTTGCAAGAAATAAACCATGTTTAAAGGGAAAGGGCATGACAAATATAGAACATATAGTACTTACACATTAAAAAGGTTTGTACTATACCATGTATCTTAATTTAGCACATTTAATTCTACCACCCAGTATAATAAAGCTTGCATCCTAAAATTGTGTCTAATCCTAGTGGAAAGTTCCTAATACATTAATTTTGACATTTATGCCATCGTTTTGTATCAGTTATTGTTACACACATAAAATTCACATTCATCGTGAACAACAAAAGTCATCAAACAAATGGTATGTTTTGCTTGATGCAAGAGTCTTCTATTTTAAGCTATATTTTCACTTTATATTAATTGATTTAAACATTTTGTCCTTAATTCCACTGTTATGTCTGGAGCAGGGTAAAATAATTAGCCAGCCATGGATAACTCAGAACGTTAACTTCTTTATTTTACAACAGGCACGAACGATCACCAATCAAGAAGACTTTCTTTTATTCTAGACTCCTTTGCTATCCCTTCAACAGGTAACACATTTTATAAGAACTCCCCCTAGCGTTCTGGCAGAAACTACAACTGAACACAACATTTTCCTTTTTTTTTTTTTTTTTTAAAGAAAAGCTTTACTTCTCCCTGCTAAGGAGATTAACACGACAAAAATTCCCAGAACTTTCATGCAATCAAGCAATGAAATAATTAAAGTTAAAAGAACCTGATATGTATATTCCACAACCAAAATAAGCAAATGCAAGTATATTATTACACAGGTTCAGCACTATTATTTTAAGTAACATAGTCCTTCAACCAGTTTGGTGGGTGAGTACTGCGTATGGGTCTGGGTGACTGAGGAAGTTCTGGTGGTTTGACTTCCTTCTGGACAGGTGTTGATGCACAGTCTGGAAAAGCAACCATATGAGATGCATTCCAGGTTTTTCCATCACTCAAAATGTATGTATGAGCACCCAGTTTCTTATTGATAGTGACAGGGTTGCTGAACTTCTGGTGTCCTTTTGGAACATGCAAGGGTTTCTAACCCTCACCTTATCCCCTGTTTTGAACTAAGGCAAGCGAGCACCCCATTTGGCATCAGTGTAGACTTTCATTCTGTTCTGGTGTTGCTCAACTGTGGTACGGACATCACTGGCAGACTGTAAACCTGAAGACATAGGTGGTAGTATAGTCAATTTTGTGCGCATCTGTCGACCATGAAGGAGTTCAATTGGAGAAACGCCAGTAGTTGCGTGTGGAGTAGCATGGTAGACATACAAAAAGTCTGTAATGGCAGCTTTTCAGGGACGGTGTTCTTGAATAGCTAGTTGAATAGCTATGTTTCAGTACACGATTGAAGCGCTCTATAGCTCCATTGGCAGCAGGGTAATACAGTGAGGAGCGGTGATGTTTAATCTGTCTTTCTTCCAGAAAAGCAGCAAAAGCAGCAGAGGTAAACTGAACCCCATTATCTGTCACCAGACTCGCGGGGTTACCATGGTGACTGAAAATAGAAGACAGGAATGTGAGTACATTAGCAGTAGTTATCAAAGGGGTGAAGGCTACTTCCGGCCACTTGCTGTGGTAGTCAATCAGGGTCAAGGCATATCTACAATCCGATGCAGCAGTGTCAAAGGGTCCTACAATGTCCAAAGCCACTTTTTCCCATGGGCCATCTGGAAAAGGTGTAGGCTGTAAGGGAGCGGGGTGTGGATGAGCTGTTTTGTCATTCATCTGGCATGTCTGACAAGAACTAATGGCAGTACAAACATCAATGTCCATCTTTGGCCACCAGTAAAGTTCTCTGAGTCATTGTTTGGTGTGTACTACACCTTGGTGACTCTCGTGTGCTCTTGCAATTAATGATGAACGAAGGCTAGCTGGCACAATCAGACGTGAACCACGAAACACAAAGTTGTCACTGACAGAAAGTTCCAAACGGAGCTTGTAGTATGGCAGCAGATCAGCATCCAAGTAATTCTCCACGCCAGGTAAGCCAGCGAGAATAGCAGTCATCATTTTCTGGAAGGTGGAGGGTGCAGATGCCAACCCATAAGGAACCCGACAAAACCTGAAGAGGCCCTCATGTGTAATGAAAGCAGTCAGGTCTCGACTGTCCTCATGCAGTGGCACTTGGTAGTAGGCACTGGTTAAGTCAATGGTAGAAAATACTGTAGCCCCTCTGAGTGCAGAAAGTAGTTCATCCATATGTGGCAAGGGAAAAGAGTCTACAATAACTGCTTTATTGGGCTCACGCAGATCAATACACATGTGAATATTACCAGATTTGCACTGAGTGACTACAATAGGTGAGACCCAAGCTGAAGCATCAATTCGTTCTATGACACCAGCTGCGAGTAGGCGATCAAGCTCTTCAGACACAGCATCTCTAACTGACAGAGGTAAGTGGCGCAGCTTCTGTCGCACAGGAGGTACTGTCTCATCGATCTTGATGCGGTGGATGAAGTTTTTAACACAGCCAATGGACAGGGGCACAGCAGCACACTGTAAGACTGGCACAGGCAAAATGGAAGCTGCAGCATCAGAAGGCATAGCTTTATTGTTCACGATATGCACATGTAAAAGTGACATTAAGTCTCTATCCATTAGTGGGGTTCCATTTTCCACAATGAAAAATGTAGCCACAGTCGTACGGCCATGTAAACACACAGTTACAGACAGGCACCCAAGTACGGGGATATGAGATTTTGAATACGTTACAAGTCTCACTGTAGGTTTTGTCAGAGGAATGTTGCTGAAGTGACGGGTGTAAATACAGTGTGGTAATATTGACACTGATGAGCCAGTGTCAACAATCAGGTCCAGTGAGCAGGAACGTGAGCCTGGAGCTGAGATTTCCACAGCACAAGTAATTTTAGCAGGTGTATGTATTGTATTTTCTGTATATAGTACAGTAACTTCTGGCAATTCAACCTCACATACTTCCCGTGTACAGGGTTGAGCAGATCGACACACTTTAGCAAAATGCCCAGTCTTTTTGCAATGCCTACAAGTTGCTTTTGCAGCAAGGCAGCTCACTGAGTTAGCCAGGTGTGACTGTGATCCACATCGAAAGCACGCTTTCCCCTTAGCAGGGTTAGCAGACATAGTAGTAGCAGGTGTCTGTCGTTGTCTGGGTTTATTCCTATGTTTATGCTGCACTGTCTGTACTGGCATGACGCTGGAGTTCCTAGAAATGATTTTAGCTTGATCTGTAGCCGCTTCTAACTGAGTAGCAAGAGTTACTGCTTTATCCAATGTAAGGTCTGGCTCCAACAGCAATCTTTCACGGATGTGTGGGCTATATGCATGCTCAATCAATTGGTTGCGAATCATTTCGTCTGCGCGTTCGGCAAATTCACATGTTGCGACAAGCTCACGTAGTGCCGCCACGTATTGTAAAACGTGGTCCTCTTACGAAATGCATGGTGCTCAACAACCACGTTAGCTTTAGGTATAAAGTATACTTTCAAAGCTTATATGGCGGTATCGAACGTTGTACCTGTGTTAGGCAGGGTATAGGAAAATTCACTGACCTTCGGTCCCGAGACAATGAAGTAGTATAGCTCTCTTCCTAGCGTCAGGCCAAGCATCCCCAGTAGAGTCAATTACAAGCAGGTAGTTATTGAACATCTGAAGCCACGTTGCGAAAGGCACTGCAGGCTCGCCTGGACTCGGAAGAAAAAAACTTGGAAAAGGCACATTAGCAACAGCCATTTTCACTGCAAGCATGCGCAATATAAAGTGGAGAACCTTGTCGCCAATTTTGTTATGTCCAGAGCAGGGTAAAATAATTAGCCAGCAATGGATAACTCAGAACGTTAACTTCTTTATTTTACGACAGGCACGAACGATCACCAATCAAGAAGGCTTTCTTTTATTTTAGACTCCTTTGCTATCCCTTCAACAGGTAACACATTTTATAAGAACTCCCCCTAGCGTTCTGGCAGAAACTACAACTGAACACAACATCCACTATTCCCAAAACACTTGTTATTTACCATCCCTTAAATGTACAACCAATCTTTTCTGTTAACAGGTTTCCGTTTATGTTAAACTCTATATTATTCAATCTATTATTAAAATCGACAACCAAGAAAGCTTAAATTGGACTGACTTTTAACTGGTAATGCTGCAAATGCTAATATGACAATTACTAATGTAATAATATAATATCCAAAAATATCTATTCCAATACATTGCTTTTACTTTAAGTGCTGACCTTGTTATGCTAATCTCAGTTTTCTATCTGTTCAATTATATTATCATAATTGCTATACAGGTTAATCCCAAGTCAAACTAAATTCAGAATAATCATGCATCATTTTCATCAATAAAAACAATGGTTACAAATATTCAATAGGTCCATATTGTTTATGAAAAGAGATCATTTGCCTTGTTGTGCTTGGAGGTAATTAACTTTTCCTCCTCTACCTTTCATAACTCCATGGTTCAAATCTTTCTTGAAAGATGTTGCTGCAGAAAAAAGAAATCATAGGGTGTGGTTCTGATTCCTGAGGCAAGAAAAATTCAAGTATTTGGTCAACAACTGTCATAAAATTGCAAACAAGTGAATGAATTCTAAAACAAATCAAGGACAGTTAAAGTGGGGTCTGGTAAAGAACATAGAACCCTGCAGAATAAAGGTATGAATCGTCTTAGGGTCCAATACCCCAAAGCAAAGGTTATCAAGGTTATTTCCCCAAACTATGCGACTCTTCAGTTCCACCCAGGGGGGTAAACGTTAACATTATATAAAGTTATTGTCTGTTTTTACCTGCATTATTATCAATCTTTAATTTAATATTGTTTTTTGTATCAGTAAGGTGCTGCTGGAGTATGTGAATTTCCCCTTGGGATTAATAAAGTATCTATCTATCTATCTATCTATCTATCTATCTATCTATCTATCTATCTATCTATCTATCTATCTATCTATCTATCTATCTATCTATCTATCTATCTATCTATCTATCTGGAAGTCTTAATCTGATGAATGATGCTCTGGTCTGGATGCCCTGCAGACTGTCCTCTATGATTCTGGAGTAATGACAATGTTTCATCATCAACTGTCTCTAATACCCTCATTGAAGTTCTTACAAGATTCAGGGAGCAGCCAATTGCAATAATGACAAATATTAAATCAATGTTTTACCAAGTAAAATTTCCAGATGAAGATACTGCTCTTCTTCTGACCCCAAGGAGAAACAAGCCATGCCAGTGAGGGGATCAAGCTGTGGACCAGGCCATCTGGGCAACATACTCAAATTCCAGTCCAAGGGAACACAGGTTCCTACTGCTATCCCAGTCTATCCTCCTTAGGCTTTGTCAAATCTGCTCAAAATTTGCCCTACCAAAGTTCAAATTAACCATTTTAGTCTTTGCATCTGCACTTTAACAAATTTGTATTATATTATGGTCACTTGAACCTAGTGGTTCAGTCACCTTTACACCCTCAATTCTATCTTGATTATTACAAAACACTAAATCCAGACATGCTTCACCCCGTGTTGGTGCTGTAACATACTGTGTCAAAAAACAGTCACTAATTACTTCTAAAAACTCCTGCTTAAGTGCTTCTCCATCTGCAAGGTTATCCCACTTAATATTTGGATAATTAGTCCCCCATGACTATAATATCTCCTTGTAAACTTGCCTTTTTGATGTTACTAAAAAGATGTGTGTTGAAATTACTGTCTGAATTGAGTGGTCTATAACACACTCCAGCAACCCCACTTGCTTTTCTGTTCTGTCTATCCTTCCTAAAAAATGTATATCCCTCTATGTTACACTCATCCCCATCTTTGTTATTTAGCTAGGTTTCCGTTATGCTATAATAGCATAATTATGCTCTGCTACATTCAGCTCCAACTCACTTACCTTATTTTTGATACTTCTAGCATTAAGGCAACCTATTTTTATTGTGTTACTCATATTTAAATGTTGCGTTACAATTTACATTATTACGTGTTTTTCTTTCTACACCGTTGTTTGTTCCTCCATGTATAGATCTAAAACTGGCCTGTCCTAAGCTCCCTGCACCCCCATTCCCGAGTTTAAACAATCCTCGACTAGCCTACTCATACACCTCCCCAATACATACCCCTCCAATTCAGATGTAATCCATCACGGTGGAACAGGTCCAATCTGTTCCAAAAGGAGTCCCAATGCCCCATAAACTTATATCCTTCTACCCTGTACTAAGATTTGAGCCACGCGTTAAGCCTTCTATTCTCTTCAGTCTTAAATGGACTGGCGTGTATCACAGGCAGAACTTCAGAGAAGACTACTTTGCCAGTTCTGCTCCTCAGTCTGGCACCTAACTCTTTGAATGTGGATTGTAGAACTGACAGACTACCCTTATGTATGTCATTTATTCCAACATGGACAATGACAACAGGATCCACCCCCACTCTGGCCAAGAGCCTATCCACCCTTCCAGGGAGGTCCCCCACCTGTACACCCAAAAGGCAATACACTTTGTGAGGCTCTCTATCTCTGGAGCACACCTGTGCTTCAATCCCCCTAATGATTGAGTCCCCAATGCTCACTACCTCTCTTTTTCTGGGAACTGGTTTTGAGGTGGCCCATTGGGGTTCCTCATCCCTGCCTACCATCCACCTCCACAAGGACCTGATAACAGTTTGACACTTCTAATTCTGGGGCTGATGTCCCTTGATAATGTGCACCCTTTACCTTATGCGTTGTGATCGTGACCCACCTATTTCTACCTGTCTGGTCTGGAATCTCTTCCCATGCCACCTTAGGGGTGCACACTATCTCTCTAAAGAACATCTGGGCCAGGTCCACTAATTCTGCACTACAACATAGGCCAGCCAACTCCTCTTCTAGTTCAGTGACCCAGAGCTCGAGGTAAGACAACTGGCTTCTCCAAGCCATCATCTAAAAAGTCCAACATCCAACAGGAATTGCATTGCACTGGCCTCATTATTAAAATTTAGGATTAGTAAAAATGCCTTAACTTTTTTTCTTAAAATTAAATGATTTAATTTAAATGGTAACACTAAGAACTGCTACTTGTATTTTACACTTTCTAGCCCCTTAAGCTCTTGTACTGTTCTCCCTCTCAGCTGCCTGCTGTTTGTGCTTCTATGAGGTTAACTTTATTTTTGTCTGTCTGTTCTCCTAACTTTGTGCTCCTCTTATTCCTTACTTTAAAGCTCACCACTCGCACTGTTTGTATTTACCCTTATTAAGAAGCAGTTCAGGTGTTCTGGTGGGTGATTACTGATCCCTTTTTCTTATGTGCCAATTTCTAGTGATATCATTAACGTGTGCATGTACAGTGTGATAAAAACACAGACCAGACATCATAAAAAGGTTTGGGGCAGCCACCTGTATAATATCCCTGGCTGCAAAAGGTTTTGAGATTGACAGAGATGTTCACAATACTGAGTCCAAAACAGAACTGATTCCTTGGTGGTAAGATGGCAGCTTTAAATATAATTCCACAGTACTTTAAAACCTCATAAATTTTATCAGGCAATCAAATAATAATAAAAAACTTCATTTCGTATAGTACAGTACAGGTTGAGAAACATGACAAATTAGTCATTAACACTTCCTGACTTTGCGGCTCATTTTGTCAACAGTTGTAAGAGAGCAGACATATCCAAACGGTGTTTACCTTGTGTAATAATTACTTTAACACGACACAACACTACTCTGTTCAGCAGAATGGTTAATATTTATTACTATTATATTAATCAAAACAGAAATTTTAATTAACCACAGGTAAACATACCTGCTTTTCAGCATCTTGTTAGCAGAAAACTCCAAGATGAAGCTTCAAACTTTTTGGACAAACAACTTCCAGTCACTGCGGCCCTTCTTTTTGTAAACTGGTGCACCACCGTTAACATCGAGCACTTGTGCGCCACCTCAAAATGCAGTTTACAATCATCAGGAAGTCAGTGTTGTATTGTTTTGCTAGGTTTGTAGCAGCTAGTTTCTGTTTAAATGAAGTAATATGAAAGATTTATTGTCTGTGCCAAAACAGAGTTACAGAAACAAAAGAAAATCTCACCTTGTGCATAACATGATCAAAGAAATGGTGAAATTAGTTTGTGAACTAATCATCTGATTGTGTGTGTGTGTATCCCATCACATGGAACAGGTCCCATCTGTTACAAAAGGAGTCCCAATGCTCCATTAACATACTGTATACCCTTTGTGACAGATAGGGGGTGCTATCGCTCCCTTGAACCCTCTGATCAGACGCCAGACACCAGATATAAGTCCAATATGACTTTATTTTATAATAATAATGTGCACCAAACACCCTCCACTCCACAATACTTAATCAATAAACAATAAACACTACAATAATCAATAATCCTCCACTCCCAGACACGTTGCCACCCTTCCACCCAGCTCAGGTCATTTGTCTGGGATTTCCCAGAGTCCTTTATAGTCCTTGACCCGGAAGTGCTTCTGATCCCTCAGTCCATGTGATTATTCAGCACTTCCGGGTCAGATAAAAACTCTCCTTCTTCATCCCGGATAGTACGTCATTTCTTCTGTCCATGTGACTGGGATGTACGTCTGGGTTATAGGGGAAATACATGTCCTTGTGCCTCCCTACAGCGACTCCTGGCGGCCCCCATGGTAGCCAGCAGGGCTGTGCATAAAAACTCCACCTCCATGCTGCAAGGAGGGCTCCATCTAGCGGCTTGGGGGTATTGGCCGGGATGAATGGCCGGCCATATGTCATACCTTCTACCTTGCACCTTGATTTCAGCCACGCATTCAAGCCTTCTGATCTCCTCAGTCTTACCTGGACTGGCGCATGGCACAGGCAGAACTTCAGAGAAGACTACCTTGTCAGTTGTTCTCCTCAGCCTAGCACCTAACTCTTTGAATTTGGATCACAGAACTGACAGACTACCCTTATATACGTCATTTGTTCCAACATGGACTATGACAACTGGATCCACCCCCGCCCTGGCCAAGAGCCTATCCACCCCTCCGGGGAGGTCCCCCATCTGTGCACCCAGAAGGCAACACACCGTGGAAGACTCTATCTCTGGAGCACACCTGTGCTTCAATCCTGCTAATGATTGAGTCCCCAACTATCACTATCCCTCTTTTTCTGGGAACTGGTTTTGAGGTGGACCGTTGGGGCTCCTCATCCCTGCCTACCACCTCGGAATCATCAGTGACACTGTCCATCTCCGCAAGGACATGATAAAGGTTTGACACTTCTAATTCTGCGGGGTCGATGCCCCCGGACAGTGTGCACCCTTTACCTTATGCCTTGTGACCGTGACCCACCTACTTCAAACCTATTTGGTCTTGAATCTCCTCCTTCGCCACCTTAGGGGTGCACACTATATTTCTAAAGGACATCTGGGCCATGTCTTCCAATTGTATACCGCAAAACAGGCCAGCCTACTCCTCCTCCTCCAGTTCAGCGACCCTGAGATCGAGGTGCTGGATCAGCTGGCATCTCCTGCAGATGTAGCCCTCAGAGACAGCTGGCTCATCCAAGTCATCGTCTTAAAAAGTCCAGAATTCAACAAGAGTTGCATTGCATTGGCCTCATTATTAAAATTTGATTTAGGATTAGTAAAACTGCTTAAACTTTTTTTCTTAAAATTAAATGATTTTAATTTAAATGGTAACACTAAGTAAGATCTGCTACAGTTGTTTTACACCTTCTGTCCCCGTAAGCTCCTGTACTGTTGTCCCTCTCAGCTGCCTGCTGTTTGTCCATCTATGAGGGTAACTTCACTTTTCTCTGTCTGTTCTCCTAACTTTGCGCTCCTCTTATATCTTACTTAAAAGCCCTCCACTCGCACAGTTAGCATTTACCTGTATTAATGAACCCTCATGCTGTAGCCTGCTTAACTGTTCTACCTCAGGACCACTAAGAACTGTTCAATCTAAAATAAACAAATAAATAAAACATTACTATCTTATTTGCTCCTACAGCCCCTTGTGCCTTATCTGGGGTCTTAACACTGGCCGCTCACCTGCGCACCACTGAGGCTTCCCCTTTACATCTTTGAAGTCAGCCACGGCCTTTTTTTTCTTTAAAACTAAGGAATCGCTGTTACGACACGGTTATTTACTTTCAGATGCCATTATCAGTTACTGCTGGTTTCTACACTGCCTCCTTGATGCTAGTTCAAATACGGATAACAAGAACAAGTACAGTGATCCCTCCTCTGGGTTGCGTTCCAGAACCCCCCGCGAAAGGTGAAAATCCGCGAAGTAGAAACCATATGTTTATATGGTTATTTTTATATTGTCATGTGTGAGAAGCAGCCTGGACACAGACAGACGGACATCGTATCTTGCACCCAACACACGTTTTTTGACAATATTTACACAGTTTATGTTGCACAAACCCAGTGCCTCTAGCACAAATCACCCAAAGTCCAGGCCTCTCTCTCCGGTGCCTGCCTTCTTCAGGCCGCCTCCACTCCTCTCCAACACGACTCTTGTCCACTTCTGCCCGACTCCAGTCACTGTCTGAAGGGATGTGGCCCCTTTTATGCACACCCGGATGGGCTCCAGGTGCTTCCCGACACTCCTCCGCCGACACTCCCCTGTGTGGCGGAAGTGATGCCTGCACACCCATCTTGCATCACCCCAGTCCCAAAGGTATCACGTCCTAGTGAGCTGAATGACTTTCGGCCTGTTGCTCTGACATCACATGTGATGAAGACCATGGACAGGCTGCTGCTTCACCACCTTAGGCCACAGGTTCAACACGCCCTTGACCCTCTGCAGTTTGCATATCAGGAGAAGGTGGGAGCGGAAGATGCCATCATCTATATGCTACACCGATCCCTCTCTCACTTGGACAGAGGAAGTGGTGCTGTAAGAATTATGTTTCTAGACTTCTCTAGCGCCTTCAACACAATCCAACCTCTGCTCCTTAGGGACAAGCTGACAGAGATGGGATTAGATTCATACCTAGTGGCATGGATCGTGGACTATCTTAAAGACAGACCTCAGTATGTGCGTCTTGGGAACTGCACGTCTGACATTGTGGTCAGCAACACAGGAGCGCCACAAGGGACTGTACTTTCTCCGGTCCTGTTCAGCCTATATACATCGGACTTCCAATACAACTCGGAGTCCTGCCATGTGCAAAAGTTCGCTGATGACACTGCTATCGTGGGCTGTATCAGGAATGGGCTGGAGGAGGAGTATAGGGACCTAATCAATGACTTTGTTAAATGGTCCGACTCAAACCACCTACACCTGAACACCAGCAAAACCAAGGAGCTGGGGGTGGATTTTAGGAGGCCCAGACCCCTCATAGACCCAGTGATCATCAAAGGTGACTGTGTGCAGATGGTGCAGACCTATAAATATCTGGGAGTGCAGCTGGATGATAAATTAGACTGGACTGCCAATACTGATGCGCTGTGCAAGAAAGGACAGAGCCGGTTATACTTCCTTAGAAGGCTGGCTTCCTTCAACATCTGCAATAAGATGCTGCAGATGTTCTATCAAACAGTTGTGGCGAGCGCCCTCTTCTACACAGTGGTGTGCTGGGGAGGCAGCATTAAGAGGAAAGACGCCTCACGCCTGGACAAACTGGTGAGGAAGGCAGGCTCTATTGTTGGCATGGAGCTGGACAGTTTAACATCTGTGGCAGAGCGAAGGGCGCTCAGCAGGCTCCTATCAATTATGGAGAATCCACTGCATCCACTAAATAATGTCATCTCCAGACAGAAGAGCAGCTTCAGTGACAGACTGCTGTCACTGTCCTGCTCCACAGACAGATTGAGGAGATCGTTCCTCCCCCAAACTATGCGACTCTTTAATTCCACCAGGGGGGGGTAAACGTTAATATTTAACATTATACATAGTTATTGTCTGTTTTTTTCACCTGTATTATTATCATTCTTTAATTTAATATTATTTATTGTATCAGTATGCTGCTGCTGAAGAATGTGAATTTCCCATTGGGATTAATAAAGTATCTATCTATCTATCTATCTATCTATCTATCTATCTATCTATCTATCTATCTATCTATCTATCTATCTATCTATCTATCTATCTATCTATCTATCTATCTATCTATCTATCTATCTAAAATGTTCTATCATGATTATTTGCATTTTCAATATAAGAAATTTGCTTTGAATTTTCTCTATGAGGATGTATGCCTGAAAAGCATGCATTACATTCATACAGACTACAGCATAATAACAATTTAAAACCAAAGAGTCTAAATGGTATTCGTCTTAAATTCTGTAATTTACGAAAAGATTCTGAATCACTGAGCCTAGACCTGGATTTAGACCTTTCACTGCTCCACCTGCTGGATTTTCATTGGTAAGACTTCCATTTAAGCCTTTAACTGCAGTCACAATACTGAAAATTTCTGAAAAGGTACATTTGGTTGCAGTGCAGTATAGGCAGTATAGCACAAGAAGATGCAGTATTCCTCACTCATTCTGTGTGGTTGTATTTGTATCATCTATATTAATCATTTTGATTGACTGCAATATTTCTTTTACTTATTAGGCTGTGCATGGCTCACATACTTACAAAGGAGTTACAAAGCTATTGTGTTTTTAGTTTGGACTGCTTTGTTTTATTTTTGTTGTTTTAAAGAAACTTCTAGTTTGTTTGCTTATCAATTATGGTTGTAGATCTTTGTTGCATTCAAACAAATGCTTTTGTTCCATGCAAGCAATTATGGTGGTTCTGGAAATGCCAGTTGTGTGAGGAACACTCAAAACTTCTTAATTACTATTGAAATCTTTTTATTAGAACACATGTATATTTAATATTCATTGAAATCTGTGAAGCTATGGATTAATTTATTTATTTATGACCTGTTAGGCAAGACAACCAAAAGAAACTACAATACCATACAATACAATTTATTTTTGTATAGCCCAAAATCACACAAGAAGTGCCGCAATGGGCTTTAACAGGCCCTGCCTCTTGACAGCCCCCCAGCCTTGACTCTCTAAGAAGAAAAGGAAAAACTCCCAAAAAAAAACCTTGTAGGGAAAAAATGGAAGAAACCTTGGGAAAGGCAGTTCAAAGAGAGACCCCTTTCCAGGTAGGTTGGGCGTGCAGTGGGTGTCAAAAAGAAGGGGGTCAATACAATACAATACAATACTCCAAACAGAACAACTCCTCAATACAGTATAAAAATAAAACTTTTAGAAGTACGGAGCAGAATTTAACTGTAGATGATGTCACATAATATGCATTGGATTTGTTTCGAGTCCTGGAGACTTCATCCATCAAGCTGCCTCCCCCATTTGGCCATTCCACGGCTGAAACAGCGCTGGGCTAGCCAATCTGATGAAAGGACCCCTCTTTCCCACGATTCCTGCGATCCTCCATCAGGGATGACTTTACCTTAGGCAGGCAAAATAACTTGGCAGGTGGGCCGTGGCACCAAGTGCCACATTTGAGTACAGAGAAGAGAAACAGAATAGGTGAGGGTCAGTATCCAATTATAACTATCATGTTACTTATGTTTTAGTGCTAATGGCTTATAACAGAGATGCAGTATGTACTGTTATTTAGCAGCTCTTGTCAGGATATGCTAAACTGAAATAGTGAGTCTTCAGCCGGGATTTAAAAGCTGAGACCGAGGGCATCTCTTATAGTAGCAGGCAGACCATTCCACAGTTTAGGGGCCCTGTAACTAAAACTTCAACCTCCAACTGTTATTTTATTAATCCTTGGAATCATAAGCAGACCCTCTTCTTGAGATCTTAATGTGCGTTCTGGTTTGCAAGTCATGATAAGTTCAGACAAGTAAGCCGGACCTGGGCCATTTAATGCTTTATATGTTAAAAGGAGGATTTTGAAATCTGCCCTAAACTTAACCGGGAGCCAGTGTAAGGATTTAAGAACTGGAGTTATGTGTTCGCATTTCCTTGTTCTTGTAATAATTCTTGCAGTAGCATTTTGGATTAACTGGAGGCTGTATAAAGAACAGTTTGAACATCCATTGAACACCGCATTGCAGTAGTCAATCCTACTTGAAATAAATGCATGAATTAATTTCTCAGAATCCTGTTTATTTAGAAAGCGCCTTAATTTCCTAACATTTTTAAGATGGAAGAAACATGATTTGGACAACTTTGTTAGATGTGCTTTAAATGATATGCTAGAGTCTACAGAGAGCTTAAAGTTTCACCTTATATTTGGGCATAAAAAATTGCAATCCAGTCTTCACACAAAGTAATATTTAGATATTCTGTGAAAGCCAAGAATCTGAACATTGTTTTTTTTCTGTCTCCTTGATTGATAAAAATTGAAGCAGTGCAACTAGACATAAGAGCAGAAGGTTCCTCTCTGCAAGTTATGCATCCACATGTGTTTACTTTTTGTTATAAAATCATGGAATACCAGAGATAGTAACATATCACTAGAAATATGGAAACCTTTCACTGAAAGTGGGAAATAAAGCATTTTCTATTTTCTCTCTCTTTGTGTTTTATATGTACTGTGTGTATGTATATTTGTGTGTGTGCATACACAAATATAGGCATGACGATCACACTTTGGGATTCTATTTGGCTTGTCATCTTGTTGGGGGGGTGCCCCAAAACAGTTTAGAAACCTTACATTTCCCCCTTCAGCTTTGTCCACACCGGTGTGGGCAAAGCAACAATCTAAGCCAGGCTCAGACAGACAGGAGAGAACGTCCGCAATGGTGTGTGCAACCCCGGGATGGTGGTGAACATCAAAAGCAAATGGCTGTAAACTAATAGACCACTGAATGAGCCAGGCGTTTGTTTCCTTCTGTTTGTACAGCCATTCTAACGGGGCAGGGTCAGTCACCAGGGTAAACCATTGTCCCCAGAGATAGTAACGGAGGGCCTCCACCGCCCACTTAATCGCCAAACATTCCTTTTCAATAGTTGAGCAATTATGCTCCCTGGGTAATAGCTTTCCCTCAAAACATTGTGAGAGCACCGTTCCTAAACTGAAAGTGCTAGCAGCTGTTTGCAGAATAAAGACAATAAACCAGCTTTTAAGTCCACTAAAGCCCTCTCACAGGTGTCGGTCCATGCAACACTACAATTCTTTCTGCCCTTGGTCAAGTCCTTAAGGGGGGTGGCCCGAAGTGCAAAATTGGGAATGAACTGCCTGTAATATTGTGCGAGCCTGAGGAAGGCACGAACGTGAATCTAGGTTTCAGAATGGGGATATGCAAGCAACTCCCCCACCTTGTCCATTTGAAGCCTGAGCCAACACTCCCCATGGAATATCCCAGATAGCGGGTTTCAGACATCCCCAGCTTGCACTTTTTAGGGTTGGCCTTCAACTCCGCCAGCCACAAAATGTCAAGCATCACCCAAAGGCAGATGAGATGAGAGTCCCAGTCATTACTGAAAATGACCACATCGTCAAGATAAGCACCCACGTACATAGAATGGGGACACAGGATATGGTCCATCATACTGAAAGGTCAATGGTGCGCCATGGAGACCAAAAGTGAGTGCTGTAAATTAAAACAACCCATCCAGAGTGGGTGTTCTAGACTAGACTCCTCTAAGGAGACCTGCCAATAACCCTTCATGAGATCAGGGATGGAGATATATGAAGCCTGCCACGCTTTTCCAACAGCTCATCCACATGTGACATCGGGTATGCATCAAACTTGATAATCTTGTTCAAATACCTAAAATCAATACAGAACCGAACCATATGACTTTGAGACGAGTACGATTGGACTTCACCATTCGCTGTTGCTTGGCTGAAGAACGCCTAATTGGAGCATCTGTTGGACTTCCTTGTCTATCACTTTCCTTATTGCCTCTGGTAGGCGATATGGGGGCACCTGTATAGTCACAATGGGTGGAGTGACGATCTTGTGTTCATCAATTGGCACCCAGCCAGGTGTTGCCAAAAAACATCAGAGTTCTCATCAATCAGGGATAGCAATTCCACTTTCTAGGTGTCAGTTAAATCATCCCGAATGGTGACCTCAGTCAAGGGGACCGCTACGGCCATGACCAGGACATCGTGATGGTCGTGCCCCTCCTTTAAAAGATTAATATGCAAAATCTGTATAATTTTCCGCCACCCGCAAATTCTGACTTTATAATTCACTGAGGACATACGCTCTTCTATCATTGCTGGCCCTTGCCATTCAGCCTGAAATTTATGTGGATCGGATGGGATCAAAACCAGATCTTGATCCCCCTTCTTAAACTCGTGGAGTTTACTTGTCTTGTCATAATTACGTTTTTGAGCCTCCTGCTCATGCTGCTGATGTTCCACTGCAATAGAGGACAATCTGGCAATCTGTTCTTGCTGCGAAATGTCTAGGTTGACAAACCTCCTCCCAAGGTGTTGCCTTCGCGAGCCCCCATACATTCATGCCGAAAAATGTCCAATACCCTGAATGGTCGCTGGCCAAATAATAGTTCGAAAGGACTCATTCCAATGGAAGATTGCAGGGCCTCCTGGACAGCTAACAGGAGGAAAGGTACTACAGTGTCCCAGGAAGTTCGATCGTCATGCGTTTCGAAATGCGTTCCCTCGTCTTTTCCGCGCCGAGGTGACTCCCCAAAATGTGACTGTGAGAAATTTTTAAAACCTTCTCCTTATGCTCACTTGGTACTACCAGCTGCTCAATATGTCCATCACACATGCAATCAGAAATCACCAAATACAGAAAACCATCTTTAAGCAAAATATGTGGTGTTTTAGCATTTGGGTCCTCCCTCTCCAGACAGTAAGAGTAATTTGCGACATGGGCATGACTAAATGTAAAACCCAAGTTGTTATCAGCTCGTTTTTGGCAAGCAAATTCCGTCTGGTTGCCAATCTCTACTTCCTCCATGTTTGATGCAGAGTCGTCCTTGCCTCCCACTGTTATCATGTCTGATGCAGCATCGCACTCACCTCCCACTGCTATTTCGTTTTTGTCAGTGTCCATATTGAGTCTCCGGTCTGTGGATGCTGTTGGTGCGTGTGATGGTGCAGAACAGTTTGCCAGCTGTCCTGGGACTTCACTTGAGGATTCGTCCCACATCTCACTGGACAACTTCGGTTCAATTTCAAACCCATTTCCTTGACTGACATTGTCCGCGGCGAACCTCTCTCTATCCACTATGGGGGTAGGCGCTATGTAGGTGGCCAAGACCCGTGGGAATAGGGCACTCCTTTTTTCAATTAGGAGGGGCCAGGGTGAGGTGTCTGATATAGCAGTCCAAACCATAAAGTTCTTCGCTTTAAATTTCAGAGGGAATAATATAGTCTTGTATGTCTTAACGTCCCCAAGGATGCAGCGGATGTTCACTTTGCCTGTGTCCTTATAAGGGGTCTGCTTTAGCAAGTCACAGCGGACTACACAGAGGTCGCTACCAGAGTCCAACAGCGATGAAAATTCCTCTTCAGCCAACGTAATAGAGACCTTAAAATAGTCCTCTTTTAACATCTTGAGGGAAACTTGTGAGCAACATACCTGGGCCAGATTGAGAGCCATTGTTTGCCCAAGTGTGAGGTGAAACTCCCAAGCCAGATGTCCCAGTTGATCACAGTGAAAGCAGCTGCATTAGTCCACACGATGGTGTTCACACTCTAGCATCTTCTACTCGTGGCACTGACAACTCTGAAGGTCTGTACCGGCTGAATCAAAATAAGGATGAAGCCTGGGTAGCCCTGATGTATCCAGGTGGCTTGTGCACCCTCTAGTCTGCAGGTCAGATCCAGAAACGAGTGGACGTCATTCCATAGCATTTCATCACAAAGGTTCTTGTCTATCCCTGACAGGACTGGATCAATAGCAAGCATCACCACAATGCACTCAAAAGGATCTCTGTGGATTCAGCTTTGAATCAGGTCCACTATGCCCTGGATCTGTCTTTGTATAGAGTGATCTGGATCAATATGCCACAGCCGAAACTGGCACCCCTTGAGCTCCAGGCTCACAGCAGTGCGGAGGAGGACCTGTTGCTTTAGGTAGTCATAATCATCAAGCCTTTCAGAAGGGAGATTCCATATGGCTTGAAGGGCTTCTCCGGTTTAAACAGCCTAAAACAGCTATCCAGGCTCCCCTGTCCCAGTGCATCAATGTTGCCATATGTTAAAAGCAGAATAGGAAACAATCAGGGTCGTATGATGGAGCCATCATTGGCAGCACATCTCATGGCAACGCCAAGGCAGCAGCAGCAGCCGGAGCTTCATCTTGCTCTGTGATTTTCTGTATTTACTGGGGATGCATCAGTGCAAGGACGTCACTTCTGATACCATTTGACATGTCAGCCCTGTATTGCACTCAAAACAAGAGGCTGTGTCTACGTACCTTAACAAAACCAACGTTATTCAGCTTTGCACATGCAGGATTTTAGGATCAATCCACAAATTCTCCACTCCTTATTTGAAAACAGTGGTTCACAATGTCCATCTTCTATGACTAGAGATCAGTATGACAATGTTTGAAATAGCAAACTGTACAACATAATTGCCTCCTCCTTCCTGGCAAAGAGCTCTTTCAACGAGCATTAATATTTCTGGCACATTATCCTAATAGAACGAAGTGTAGTTTAAGCCTCTTTGGTAAATACCGATAGATAGATAGATAGATAGATAGATAGATAGATAGATAGATAGATAGATAGATAGATAGATAGATAGATAGATAGATAGATAGATAGATAGATAGATAGATAGATAGATAGATAGATACTTTATTAATCCCAAGCGGAAATTCACATACTCCACCAGCAGCATACAGTAACAAAACAAGCACCGCATTTCCACTGTGTTTCTGTGTGTAATTCTTCGACATGTGTTTTTGATGATTCTCCTGTTGTTCTTGTAATTGATGTTGTTGCTGCTGCTGCTGCTACTTGTAAAGAGTAAAGAACAACCTTCTCACCATTTGGTGTCTTTTGCTTTGATAATGATAGGAAGCTCTGAATGATATTATTTAGTACATGATATAGAAGAAGTCTCTGTCATCACTGTTTATCTTATTTGCCTTTAATTTTGTTTTTACAATTGAAATGGTTTTCCGGAAAAACTAAAATACATTTTACTTCTTTCATTGAAGAATTAAGGGAAACTTTACAAGAAATGTTTGCAAAAACCTTGTTTGTTTTACTGACCTTTTATTTCTCTCCAATTTGACTTTTCCGTATTTTCCAGTTGCCTTTCTCTTTCTCAGCTTTTCAAATGCTTATTTTAGCACAATGGTGGACAATTTAATTCTTTTATGACTAAATGTCAGTATGACAATGTTTGAAATAGGATATTGTACAACATAATCACCTCCTCCTTCTTGGGAATGAACTCTTTCTATGGGGATTAATATTTCAGAAACACTTTCCGAATAGAACAAACCGTTGATTAAGCCTCTTTGGTAAGTACCAATTGAAGCTGTAATAACAAAAGAAGCACCTCATTCCCACTGTGTTTCTGTGTGTAGTTCTTCCACATGTGATTTTGATGATTCTCCTGTTGTTCTTGTAATTGCTGTTGTTGTTGATGTTGTTGTTCCAGCTGCCGCTACTTGTAAAGAGTAACGAACAAGCTTCTCACCATTTGGAGTCTTTTGCTTTGTTAATGATAGGAAGCTCTGAATGATGTTTTTTTACTACATGATATAGAAGAACTCTCTGTCATGACCAATTATCTTATTTGTCTTTTAATTTTTTTCTACAATTGAAATGGTTTTCTGGAAGAAATTAAAATCTACTTTACGTCTTTCATTGAAGAATTACGGGAAACTTTACAAGAAATGTTTGCTAAAACCTATTTTCTTCTACTGACATTTTATTCTCTCCAATTTGACTTTTCCGTATTTTCCAGTTTCCGTTCTCTTTCTCAGCTTTTCCAATGCTTATTTAAGCACAATGGTGGACAATTTCCTTCTTCTATAACTAAATGTCAGTATGACAATGTTTGAAATAGGATATTGTACAATATAATCATCTCCTCCTTGTTGGAAAAGAACTGTTTCCCTGAGCATTAGTATTTCAGAAACACTTTCCGAATAGAACAAACTGTAGTTTACGGCTCTTTGGTTTACACCAATTGAAGCTGCAGTAACAAACCAAGCACCTCATTTCCATTTTGTTTCTGTGTGTAATTCTTCCCCATGTGTTTTTGATGATTCTCCTGTTGTTCTTGTAATTGCTGTTGTTGTTGATATTATTGTAGCTGCTGCTGCTACTTGTAAAGAATAAAGAACAAGCTTATCACCATTTCGTGTCTTTTGCTTTGTTAATGATAGGAAGCTCTGAATGATATTGTTTACTACATGATTATCTGCTACTACAAATTATCTTATTTGTCTTTAATTTTTTTCTACAATTGAAATGGTTTTCTGGAAGAAATTAAAATCTACTTTACGTCTTTCATTGAAGAATTAAGAGAAAATTTACAAAAACTGTTTGGTAAAATCTAGTTTCTTCTACTGACCTTTTATTCTCTCCATTTTGACTTTTCTGTATTTTCCAGTTTCCTTTCTCATTTCCTGTCTTTTTTCATGTAAAAGTGCTTGGTAATCTTAATTGAAGAGTAAAAAGGGGACAGTTTGTGCACGGGGCTGAAAAGGGAGCACCAAAGTTCACAGGAAAACAGGGGAAGTAGCTCAGTGGTAGAGCGCACGCTTTGCATGTGTGAGGTCTTGGGTTCGATCCCCAGCTTCTCCAAAGCTTATTTAAGCACAATGGTGGATAATTTCCTTCTTCGATGACTAAATGTCAGTATGACGTTTGAAATAGGATATTGTACAACATAATCACCTCCTCCTTCTTGGGAATGAACTCGTTCCATGAGGATTAATATTTCTGGAACATTTTACAAATAGAACAAACCGTTGATTAAGCCTCTTTGGTAAGTACCAATTGAAGCTGTAATAACAAAAGAAGCACCTCATTCCCACTGTGTTTCTGTGTGTAATTCTTCCACGTGTTTTTGATGATTCTCCTGTTGTTCTTGTAATTGCTGTTGTTGTTGATGTTGTTGTTACTGCTGCTGCTACTTGTAAAGAGTAAAGAACAAGCTTCTCACCATTTGGTGTCTTTTGCATTGTTAATGATAGGAAGCTCTGAATGATATTGTTTACTACATGATATAGAAGAACTCTCTGTCATGACCAATTATCTTATTTGTCTTTTAATTTTTTTCTACAATTGAAATGGTTTTCTGGAAGAAATTAAAATCTACTTTACGTCTTTCATTGAAGAATTACGGGAAACTTTACAAGAAATGTTTGCTAAAACCTATTTTCTTCTACTGACATTTTATTCTCTCCAATTTGACTTTTCCGTATTTTCCAGTTTCCGTTCTCTTTCTCAGCTTTTCCAATGCTTATTTAAGCACAATGGTGGACAATTTCCTTCTTCTATAACTAAATGTCAGTATGACAATGTTTGAAATAGGATATTGTACAATATAATCATCTCCTCCTTGTTGGAAAAGAACTGTTTCCCTGAGCATTAGTATTTCAGAAACACTTTCCGAATAGAACGAACTGTAGTTTACGGCTCTTTGGTAAGTACCAATTGAAGCTGCAGTAACAAACCAAGCACCTCATTTCCATTTTGTTTCTGTGTGTAATTCTTCCCCATGTGTTTTTGATGATTCTCCTGTTGTTCTTGTAATTGCTGTTGTTGTTGATATTGTTGTAGCTGCTGCTGCTACTTGTAAAGAGTAAAGAACAAGCTTCTCACCATTTGGTGTCTTTTGCTTTGTTAATGATAGGAAGCTCTGAATGATATTGTTTACTACATGATATAGAAGAACTCTTGGTCGTGACCAATTTATCTTATTTGTCTTTAATTTTTTTCTACAATTGAAATGGTTTTCTGGAAGAAATTAAAATCTACTTTACGTCTCTCATTGAAGAATTAAGGGAAAATTTACAAAAACTGTTTGCTAAAACCTAGTTTCTTCTACTGACATTTTATTCTCTCCATTTTGACTTCTCTGTATTTTCCAGTTTCCTTTCTCATTTCCTGTCTTTTTTCATGTAAAAGTCCTTGGTAATCTTAATTGAAGAGTCAAAAGGGGACAGTATGTGCACAGGGCTGAAAAGGGAGCACCAAAATTTGCAATAAACCAGGGGAAATAGCTCAGTGGTAGAGCGCACGCTTTGCATGTGTGAGGTCGTGGGTTCGATCCCCAGCTTCTCCAAAGCTTATTTAAGCACAAGGGTGGATTATTTCCTTCTTTGATGACTAAATGTTAGTATGACGTTTGAAATAGGATATTGTACAACATAATCACCTCCTCCTTCTTGGAAAAGAACTGTTTCCCTGAGCATTAGTATTTCAGAAACACTTTCCGAATAGAACGAACTGTAGTTTACGGCTCTTTGGTTTACACCAATTGAAGCTGCAGTAACAAACCAAGCACCTCATTTCCATTTTGTTTCTGTGTGTAATTCTTCCCCATGTGTTTTTGATGATTCTCCTGTTGTTCTTGTAATTGCTGTTGTTGTTGATATTATTGTAGCTGCTGCTGCTACTTGTAAAGAATAAAGAACAAGCTTATCACCATTTGGTGTCTTTTGCTTTGTTAATGATAGGAAGCTCTGAATGATATTGTTTACTACATGATTATCTGCTACTACAAATTATCTTATTTGTCTTTAATTTTTTTCTACAATTGAAATGGTTTTCTGGAAGAAATTAAAATCTACTTTACGTCTTTCATTGAAGAATTAAGAGAAAATTTACAAAAACTGTTTGGTAAAATCTAGTTTCTTCTACTGACCTTTTATTCTCTCCATTTTGACTTTTCTGTATTTTCCAGTTTCCTTTCTCATTTCCTGTCTTTTTTCATGTAAAAGTGCTTGGTAATCTTAATTGAAGAGTAAAAAGGGGACAGTTTGTGCACGGGGCTGAAAAGGGAGCACCAAAGTTCACAGGAAAACAGGGGAAGTAGCTCAGTGGTAGAGCGCACGCTTTGCATGTGTGAGGTCTTGGGTTCGATCCCCAGCTTCTCCAAAGCTTATTTAAGCACAAGAGTGGATAATTTCCTTCTTCGATGACTAAATGTCAGTATGACGTTTGAAATAGGATATTGTACAACATAATCACCTCCTCCTTCTTGGGAATGAACTCGTTCCATGAGGATTAATATTTCTGGAACATTTTACAAATAGAACAAACCGTTGATTAAGCCTCTTTGGTAAGTACCAATTGAAGCTGTAATAACAAAAGAAGCACCTCATTCCCACTGTGTTTCTGTGTGTAATTCTTCCACGTGTTTTTGATGATTCTCCTGTTGTTCTTGTAATTGCTGTTGTTGTTGATGTTGTTGTTACTGCTGCTGCTACTTGTAAAGAGTAAAGAACAAGCTTCTCACCATTTGGTGTCTTTTGCATTGTTAATGATAGGAAGCTCTGAATGATATTGTTTACTACATGATATAGAAGAACTCTCTGTCATGACCAATTATCTTATTTGTCTTTTAATTTTTTTCTACAATTGAAATGGTTTTCTGGAAGAAATTAAAATCTACTTTACGTCTTTCATTGAAGAATTACGGGAAACTTTACAAGAAATGTTTGCTAAAACCTATTTTCTTCTACTGACATTTTATTCTCTCCAATTTGACTTTTCCGTATTTTCCAGTTTCCGTTCTCTTTCTCAGCTTTTCCAATGCTTATTTAAGCACAATGGTGGACAATTTCCTTCTTCTATAACTAAATGTCAGTATGACAATGTTTGAAATAGGATATTGTACAATATAATCATCTCCTCCTTGTTGGAAAAGAACTGTTTCCCTGAGCATTAGTATTTCAGAAACACTTTCCGAATAGAACAAACTGTAGTTTACGGCTCTTTTGTTTACACCAATTGAAGCTGCAGTAACAAACCAAGCACCTCATTTCCATTTTGTTTCTGTGTGTAATTCTTCCCCATGTGTTTTTGATGATTCTCCTGTTGTTCTTGTAATTGCTGTTGTTGTTGATATTATTGTAGCTGCTGCTGCTACTTGTAAAGAATAAAGAACAAGCTTATCACCATTTCGTGTCTTTTGCTTTGTTAATGATAGGAAGCTCTGAATGATATTGTTTACTACATGATTATCTGCTACTACAAATTATCTTATTTGTCTTTAATTTTTTTCTACAATTGAAATGGTTTTCTGGAAGAAATTAAAATCTACTTTACGTCTTTCATTGAAGAATTAAGAGCAAATTTACAAAAACTGTTTGGTAAAATCTAGTTTCTTCTACTGACCTTTTATTCTCTCCATTTTGACTTTTCTGTATTTTCCAGTTTCCTTTCTCATTTCCTGTCTTTTTTCATGTAAAAGTGCTTGGTAATCTTAATTGAAGAGTAAAAAGGGGACAGTTTGTGCACGGGGCTGAAAAGGGAGCACCAAAGTTCACAGGAAAACAGGGGAAGTAGCTCAGTGGTAGAGCGCACGCTTTGCATGTGTGAGGTCTTGGGTTCGATCCCCAGCTTCTCCAAAGCTTATTTAAGCACAAGAGTGGATAATTTCCTTCTTCGATGACTAAATGTCAGTATGACGTTTGAAATAGGATATTGTACAACATAATCACCTCCTCCTTCTTGGGAATGAACTCGTTCCATGAGGATTAATATTTCTGGAACATTTTACAAATAGAACAAACCGTTGATTAAGCCTCTTTGGTAAGTACCAATTGAAGCTGTAATAACAAAAGAAGCACCTCATTCCCACTGTGTTTCTGTGTGTAATTCTTCCACGTGTTTTTGATGATTCTCCTGTTGTTCTTGTAATTGCTGTTGTTGTTGATGTTGTTGTTACTGCTGCTGCTACTTGTAAAGAGTAAAGAACAAGCTTCTCACCATTTGGTGTCTTTTGCATTGTTAATGATAGGAAGCTCTGAATGATATTGTTTACTACATGATATAGAAGAACTCTCTGTCATGACCAATTATCTTATTTGTCTTTTAATTTTTTTCTACAATTGAAATGGTTTTCTGGAAGAAATTAAAATCTACTTTACGTCTTTCATTGAAGAATTACGGGAAACTTTACAAGAAATGTTTGCTAAAACCTATTTTCTTCTACTGACATTTTATTCTCTCCAATTTGACTTTTCCGTATTTTCCAGTTTCCGTTCTCTTTCTCAGCTTTTCCAATGCTTATTTAAGCACAATGGTGGACAATTTCCTTCTTCTATAACTAAATGTCAGTATGACAATGTTTGAAATAGGATATTGTACAATATAATCATCTCCTCCTTGTTGGAAAAGAACTGTTTCCCTGAGCATTAGTATTTCAGAAACACTTTCCGAATAGAACAAACTGTAGTTTACGGCTCTTTTGTTTACACCAATTGAAGCTGCAGTAACAAACCAAGCACCTCATTTCCATTTTGTTTCTGTGTGTAATTCTTCCCCATGTGTTTTTGATGATTCTCCTGTTGTTCTTGTAATTGCTGTTGTTGTTGATATTATTGTAGCTGCTGCTGCTACTTGTAAAGAATAAAGAACAAGCTTATCACCATTTCGTGTCTTTTGCTTTGTTAATGATAGGAAGCTCTGAATGATATTGTTTACTACATGATTATCTGCTACTACAAATTATCTTATTTGTCTTTAATTTTTTTCTACAATTGAAATGGTTTTCTGGAAGAAATTAAAATCTACTTTACGTCTTTCATTGAAGAATTAAGAGAAAATTTACAAAAACTGTTTGGTAAAATCTAGTTTCTTCTACTGACCTTTTATTCTCTCCATTTTGACTTTTCTGTATTTTCCAGTTTCCTTTCTCATTTCCTGTCTTTTTTCATGTAAAAGTGCTTGGTAATCTTAATTGAAGAGTAAAAAGGGGACAGTTTGTGCACGGGGCTGAAAAGGGAGCACCAAAGTTCACAGGAAAACAGGGGAAGTAGCTCAGTGGTAGAGCGCACGCTTTGCATGTGTGAGGTCTTGGGTTCGATCCCCAGCTTCTCCAAAGCTTATTTAAGCACAAGAGTGGATAATTTCCTTCTTCGATGACTAAATGTCAGTATGACGTTTGAAATAGGATATTGTACAACATAATCACCTCCTCCTTCTTGGGAATGAACTCGTTCCATGAGGATTAATATTTCTGGAACATTTTACAAATAGAACAAACCGTTGATTAAGCCTCTTTGGTAAGTACCAATTGAAGCTGTAATAACAAACGAAGCACCTCATTCCCACTGTGTTTCTGTGTGTAATTCTTCCACATGTGTTTTTGATGATTCTCCTGTTGTTCTTGTAATTGCTGTTGTTGTTGATGTTGTTGTTACTGCTGCTGCTACTTGTAAAGAGTAAAGAACAAGCTTCTCACCATTTGGTGTCTTTTGCTTTGTTAATGATAGGAAGCTCTGAATGATATTGTTTACTACACGAAATAGAAGAAAGTAGTATAAGGTGTCACTATTCTATATCATACATTTTGACAGGTGTTTGTCCCGCCCCCCCTGCCCCTCTGGCATTTCCGGTATCCGCCGTATGCCACCTGATTAATGGGTCGTTTCCCCCGCGCTCTGGTCTCTACCTGTTGTCGGGTGCGCTGTTTGACTGGCATCGGCCCTTTTGACAGTCGTGCTTAAGGAAAATGGTCAGCCACTGTTAGCTGGGTCTGTTCATCTTTGTGATCCGAGCCGGCGCTTCGGGCCCCTGCAAGGCGTCAAAAGGTAAGTCAGCAATGAGGGCGGAGCAGGCATCCTGCTCCTGGCTGCGTACAGCGCCGGGCAGGGGGGTGTGTGTACAGAGAGCGTGAGTGAGCCTGCTCTTATCTGCTTACAGCGTCGGGGTGTGTACAGAAAGTACAGAGAGCTTGAGTGACAGACCCCTGCCAGAGGATGGAAAGGAAAACTTTACAGAGACTCTATTACACACCCAATGAGCCTGGCAGTTTTGGTGGTATTAACAGCTTCTTGAGAAATGTATCAAGTCATCGAAAAAATGTTAAGCGAAAAAATGTGTTGGAATGGATGACTCGACAATACACTTACAGTGTGCACAAACCAGCACGGCTGAGGTTCAAGAGAAACAGAACCATTGTTTCAACGGTCGATGACCAGTGGCAAGCCGATTTGGTAGAGATGTCTTATTACTCAAGATTCAATGATGGATATAAATTTATCCTCACGTGTATCGATGTGCTGTCAAAATATGCTTGGGCTGTGCCATTAAAGGCCAAGACAGGGAAAGAATTTTCTCGGGGTTTTAGTTTGATCTTTAGACAGGGTCGAGTTCCTAAGAAGCTACAGACAGATCAAGGCAAAGAATTTCATAACACATTGGTCCAAAAACTACTCAGACAGAACAATATTGTACATTTTGTCACGAACAGCGATGTAAAGGCCAGCATAGTAGAACGGTTCAATAGAACCTTAAAGTCCAAAATGTGGAAATATTTTACATATGCCAATACTTTTCGGTATATAGATGTCCTGTCAGACTTTCTGCAGAGTTATAACCACAGTTTTCACTCCACGATTAAAACAAGCCCTGTAGATGTGACTCCTGAAAATGCTCTGAGTGTTTGGAAAACAGTCTATGGCAGGTCAGGGCAAAGAAAATCTACACCGTGCACTTTGAAAATAGGGGATCATGTCCGTGTTTCAAAATTAAAAGGTGTATTCGAAAAAGGCTATGAGCAGTCGTTTACAGATGAAATATTATTATCGTGGACTGCTTTAAAACGGATCAAACCTGTCTACAAACTAAAAGATTATGCAGGTGATGAAATTCAAGGGACGTTTTATGCAGAAGAGTTACAAAAAATAAACCCCGATGCTAACCAGGTGTACCGCATCCAGAAAATTCTAGCCAGTCGTGGGCGTGGTAGAGAACAAGCATGTATTGGTAAAATGGCTTGGCTGGGACAAGAAATTTAACAGTTGGGTCAAGGCTTCAGAAGTGAAAGACATAAGAAGTTGAAAAAAAAAAAAAAAATGTCTACATTCAGAAATGGCTTTTATGTGACACTGCCGAGTAATTCATCGGCCTGGACTTTTCCCAACAACACGATAGCATCATTCCCTGTTCAGCTAGCTAAGACAATAGAACTGTCCCAGAGACTGGGAAGTGGGTTGGTGGAACTGACTTTTCCAAAAAACGTTCAATTCCATCACTCAGCCAGCACATTTTATACTATGAAATGAGGAAACAAGATCAACAAAATGGGTTGTGAAAGACAGCCGGGTCCCATGCCCGGCAGGGATGCCCCTGCTGCATCTGTTCCGGGGGAACCACCATGGGCAGCTCAATACCTCCCCCAGGACGCTTGGTGGCAGCCTCCCTGGCGGACGATGATTCCCCAGCCTGGTGCATGACTCCATGGGACATGGAGTCCTCCACAGCCTGGTTGGGGGCTTGGATGGCCGCCAGGGGGAGCTGCATGGTCTTGGTAGCCCGGCTGGTCAATTCAGAGTTGGGAGGAAGGAGGACTAAGCTTGTGGAGGAGTGGTGGGAGAGGAGAAAAGAGTGCTGTTGTTGTTGTGAACTTGTGTTTTGTGGGACTGTGTATTACCTGTGGGTCACGGGGAAGACGTGCGCCCATGGGAGAAGAAAATAAAAAGCCCTTGTGTTTTATACGTGCCTCTGTGTCATTCTGTGCTGGGTCGGGCGCTATATAGCGCCTTTTCTACACTGCCGTAGTCGGCAGGATCCCAGCCCGTCCATTTGGACCGGAACCTGCATAAAAATTTGTGTACCAGCTTGGCACAGCACCCAGAGGCACGTACACCAGAGCGCACACAGCACCGCAGCGTCAAGCGCACTCCCTTGGCAGAGAGTGTGCTCCAGCAGACTATAGCGCTGAGAGCACCCTTTGGACTTCAGCGCGGGGCACGCTTCCGAGGAAAGCGCGCCACCGAGGAGCAGCGCGAGGTACGCGCCGACAGGACTAGCCGGCGGACACATGCAGCACAGCGCGGGGAGAGCGCACTCACAGCTGCAGGCAAGCCGCGCAGCTCAGTGCACTGAAAAGCCCACCTGCGGCTGGAGCTGCATAACACCGCGCAATGGGGAGAAAGAAAGCCGGGAGGACACAGAAGCCAGCTACCAGACGCCGCCAAGCCATCCAGCCTCCCGGGTTGCAGCCGGAGGGAGGTGACGGGCCCAAAGGGGAAGGACCGCGGGAAGGGTTTTCCGCGTTCGCGTCAGCCTACCTCCAAAGCGTTGAGGGCCGCTCCAGCCGTTGCTGACCAGAGGAAGTTTGTCTGTGGTGTGACGGCGAAGAGAGCTCAGGAGAGAGCGAGGCTGGGCTGTGTCTACCCTTCGGCCCAATTGATCAGCAGGAGGAGGAAAGCCCGGCTGTGCTTCCTGACGTGGTGTCGCGCTCAAGGAGCAGGAGCTTCTTTTGGAAACAGGTGAAGAGGGGAGGGCGTGTGTCAGTTGCCCGCCGAGGAAAGGTCGCAGGCGGGGCCGACGGACCTTCTCCCCGAGCCTCTTGATTACCCGAACGGGCCTGCGGAGATCCCGCAGGACCTTGATGGCTAGCTGCTGGTGGAAGGGGACAAGGGGAGCCCGAGTCCTCCGCCGACCGAAACTATTAACTTTTTCTGGGCTACAGGGGAGGTACAATCCGTTGTCCTCGCCCTGCAGTCCTTGTTTAAAATCTTTCAGGTCCTGCAGGAGTCGAAGGAGGGGCTTGAAAAGAAGCTCGGCGGCCCGTGCGGAGCCCTGTTCAAATGGCTTCGGAAACGTGGGGCGTCACCCTCCAGCCTGCAGGATGCAGCGGTGCAGGTAGGTAAAGCCTGGACCGGAGAGGAAAGAAGGCAGTGTGCAGCGGCGGCAGTGACGATTAGTACTGCTTGCCAGGCCGCTCTGCCCACTACACAAGACGTTGCTGTGATGACAGGTGGCGTGGCAGAAGAGCGTGCGGGGAGGCAGTTGGTGAATATCAGCTGCCAAACGACTCCACCCCGACTGCCCGCGCCTGTCTTACGGCCGTCTAAAGGTGTGCAGACGGTACAAGGGCTCCCTTCTTCCCATAAGGGGGTCCAGACTGTCAATACACCCCAGAGGAAAAGGAGGACCCGGAAGAAGAAAACGGGAACTCCTAACAAGAGCACAGCGTAAACCCGTTGGCTTGACGGCGCAGGAGGGCTACGCTGTAGAGGGGCAGAGACGACACGTGCCCTCCTCAGAGCGGGCGAAGGGGCAAGGGTTTCCTGCCTGCTTCCGCTCCCGCAGGGGTTGGACTGGAGGGGGTCGGGTGTGCTTTAATTGTGGCCGCGATGGCCACTTCTGGAGGTGTTGTCCAGAGAGGACGTCCGAGTGGCAGGGACGTCGGGGCAACACCCGCGGACCTGTTTGTTATGTTTCCACAGGGTACAGCCGCGGAGCCAAGGAAGCCGACTCCCTGTCCTGGAGAGGACCAGCCCTCGCGGGGCAGGCCGATGAGCCCAGGAAGCCTCATCTTAGGGAGGGGCACTGTGAAGGACAGCCAGGTCCCATGCCCGGCAGGGATGCCCCTGCTGCATCTGTTCCGGGGGAGCCACCATGGGCAGCTCAATACCTCCCCCGGGACGCTTGGTGGCAGCCTCCCTGGCGGATGATGATTCCCCAGCCTGGCGCATGGCTCCATGGGACATGGAATCCTCCACAGCCTGGTTGGGAGCTTGGATGGCCGCCAGGGGGAGCTGCATGGTCTTGGCAGCCCGGCTGGTCAATTCCTCAGTCCCACCCGGAAATGCAATTAGGCCCAGGTGATCAAGCACCTGGAATACTTCCGGGTGGGGTATAAAAACGGCCAGCCACCACCACTTGAGGAGCCAGAGTTGGGAGGAAGGAGGACTAAGCTTGTGGAGGAGTGGTGGGAGAGGAGAAAAGAGTGGTGTTGTTGTTGTGGACTTGTATTTTGTGGGACTGTGTATTACCTGTGGGTCACGGGGAAGACGTGCGCCCACGGGAGAAGAAAATAAAAAGCCCTTGTGTTTTATACGTGCCTCTGTGTCATTCTGTGCCGGGTCGGGCGCTATATAGCGCCTTTTCTACAGGGTATACACTTTAAACAAAGGCTATTTCAGGAATATTGAAGCATTGTTGTCGGAAATGAATCATGTCATTAATACCACCCCGTCATCACCTAAGGCAATACTTAAATACAATCCTGCCAGTAGAACCGTTCGCCTGATTAGTGATAAAAGCATTTTGCTCCAAGTGTCCGGGGAGCTGTCTTACATTCTCGGGTTTGATCATGATAAGCCGTCTCACAAGTCACCCAACTCGGCAGATATCACAGGTGGTTTTTCCACCATGTTCGTGTATACAGATATTATCGAACCACAACTTGTTGCAGATACGCATGCGCCATTACTGAGATGTGTAAACATAAAAGGCGAAGACGGTGCAAATGTCACCATATTTTTTGAAAAGCCACACTACTTACCACTCACTGTGCAAAGCTTCAATACTATAAGGATTGAAATTAAGACGGACCAGAATAAACCAGTTCCGTTCCAGTATGGTAAAGTAATAATCAAGTTGCATTTTCGTCCAGCAAGATCTATCAATTTTTAAACATGCTTGTAACAAAAAACTATGGAGATCCACGCACCTACGCATCTTATTACAAGATACAAGCTGGCAATGGTCTACCAGGGTTTCATGGTCTCCCTGTCCAGTACGGTGGTGGTATTGGTGGTATTTTTAAAGCTCTCTTCAGAAAAGCAGTGCCTCTGTTTAGGCGAGGGCTAGAAATTGCTAAACCTCATGTCAAGTCTGCAGCGAAAAGCATTGCTAATGATGTCATGAGTCACGTGGCAGGTGCTGTAATGAATAAAGTTGCAACACCCCAACAAGAAGGTTCTGGTATGATTGTTATAAAGAGAGGTGTTAAAAGAAAAAGACACACACCCCATCTAGCACTGCTCGGGCCACCTGCACGGCCCAGGAAGACAGCAAAGAGGAAAAAAGCTCGACACTCTGCTAAAAAAAGAAAGTCAACCAAGAGAAGATCCAGAACTAAGCAAAATTCTAGTGATATATTCTAAACATGGCTTTTGTACACTGTGCATCAGATGAATGTGCAAAATCGGAACTGGACGTATTTCAGCTGTCACCAACACAAACCAGCATTGAAAAAAGCTACTATGCCGAAGTGCCGCCTCTCACAGCATTGTCAGAAAATGCCCCACTTGAGTTTTCCATTGCCGGAAATGATCAATACCTGGACCTCAACAACACACTCCTCTACTTAAGCTGTAAAATACATAAAAATGATGGAACAAATCTGGCCGCCGATTCACGTGTTGCCCTTGTAAACTACCCGATTGCTTCTTTGTTCAGTCAGGTGGACATCACCATCGGGGACAGATTGATCAGTCAGAGCAATAACTGTTACCCATATCGAGCGTTTATCGAAACCTGAACTAAATTACGGAGACGAGACCCTGAAAACACAATTTTCAGCTGGGACTGTTCTATAAAGACACACCCCGGTCACCACGAAGCCACTGCACTGGATGGCACAAATTTGGGGTTCAATAAAAGGGCTGCTTACACGTCCAGAAGCCACAGGGTTGATTTATTGGGTCACATCCATGCAGATCTCTTCTTTCAAGAGAAATTATTAATTAATGGGGTTGATGTAAAACTAAAGTTGGTGCGAAATAAGGATGACTTTTGTTGATGAGCAATGGTGATGAATTTAAGGTCCCGCATATTATCAGCATCATTATTTGTGAAAGAGTTCAAGTCAACCCCGGCAGTCAGACTGGGTCATGCTGAGGCCTTGATGACCAGCAACGCAAAATACCCAATCGACCGGGTTCAAATGAAAGTCCTTCCAGCATACCTACCGGGTAGCCGTGTCTGCAACCAGGAAAACCTGTTTCTGGGACAGCTGCCAAAATTGGTTGTTTTGGGGATTTGTTGACAATGCAGCTTTCAGTGGCAACTTTACACACAACCCCCTTTAATTTTAACATAAACAACATCAACTTCATGGCTCTTTACCTGGATGGAGAGCAGATACCCAGCAAGCCTCTGCAGCCTGATTTTGCTAGTGGACACTGTGTCAGAGAATATTTTCAACTGGTGGAGACCGCTGACAAGAGGATGAAAGATAAGGCCCTGTTAGTTGATCGTGAAGAGTTTGCTAAAGGCTATTCACTTTTTGCATTCAACCTAAGCCCTGATATGGAATGTGTCAGAGAATATTTTCAACTGGTGGAGGACCGCTGACAAGAGGATGAAAGATAAGGCCCTGTTAGTTGATCGTGAAGAGTTTGCTAAAGGCTATTCACTTTTTGCATTCAACCTAAGCCCTGATATGGAATCAACAGGACACTATTCACTCATCAAAACAGGCAACCCTCAGGGCCGAAATAAGATTTGCTCAACCGCTGCAAGATACAGTGAATATGATTGTGTATGCAGTTTTTGACAACATCATTGAAATTATCATGCGTCGGCAAGTTATTTACGACTACAGTTAAGCCATAGACATGTTCAGACATGCAGCCTCTGGATACTGAGCAGCTCAGGACCGCCCTTGCATCAGGGCCGCTGACATGCATCCATTTTCTGGATGTATTCCCTTCAGATCAACTGCCCAAGGAGAAGTTGGTTGACAGACCTCTGTTTATGATCGTAAACACAGATCCCCATGATAAACCCGGAAAGCACTGGATTGCCATTTACCTTGCAAATCATGGAAAAGCTGAATTTTTTGACTCGTATGGAACCCCGCCAGATTCTGAAATATTTCCCAAAGTTATTATGAAATTTTTGAAGATTAATGCTAAATGCATCACTTATAACAGTATTCAGTTACCAGGAGTTTTTCTCAACCAGTTGTGGTCACCACTGTGTTTTTTATCTGAATCAAAAAAGCAAAGGACTTACCATGAACCAATATTGGATTGTTACCCAGGAGATGTTCATCTAAATGACCAGATGGTTGTTAGATATTTTCATCAAATAAAAAGGGGGACAAACTGAAAATATGAAACGGATATGTTTACCCAGAAATCAGAAATAAGTCAGTCGTAGTGTTTGATTTTGATCCAATATTATTGCAGAAAAAAAAAAAGATGTTGCAACTACCTGTATCCCCTTTGTTGAAAATAAATAAATAATGAGATATTAATCAACATAAAACGTGTCTGTGGTTATTATAGTGAATAATCAATAATCAGACAGATAAAAAATAAAAAGGTCTGTATGTATGGTATATAAATATATATATATATATATATATATATGGTTGAAATAGTTTACTGTCAAATAAATGCAAAGAGTACACGACACGTGTTTCGCCCTCATTATGGGCTCATCAGGTGTACACACTCCACTGCACTCCCTCTCAGGAATCGAACCTCGGACGTCAGCGTCAGAGGCGATGAGGCACCGTGGCGGATGTTAGCAGATTGCTGGCCAACCACAAGTGTTACCTGGTAGGTAACCACCCATACAATCAGATTGTGACACAGACTACGAATGCCGTGAATGTAATTACCCCCCGATCTACATGCTGTCAAATAAACGAACCACACGCCGTGGCGCAACGTTAGGGGCATCGCCTCCGAGGTTCGATTCCCGAGAGGGAGTGCAGTGGAGTGTGTACACCTGATGAGCCCAGAATGAGGGCGAAACACGTGTTGTGTACTCTTTGCATTTATTTGACAGTAAACTATTTCAACCATTCTATGATCTGCTCCTCATAAACTGAGGGCACCGTGGCGGATGTTAGCAGATTGCTGGCCAACCACAAGCGTTACCTGGTAGGTAACCACCCATACAATCAGATTGTGACACAGACTACGAATGCCGTGAATATATATATATATATATATATAATAATAATAATTCATTACATTTATATATATATATATATATATATATATACTGTATATATATATATATATATATATATATATATATATATATATATATATATATATATATAATTTATTTATTTTAAAAATGTTCACACGGTAATAATACATGGTGTAAAAGTATTTTCACAGAGTTAACAGAATCATGATACAATCAAACAAACAAAATGATCTAAAATGATAATAACAATAATAGCAATAGTACATACTAATAAACAGCCATATTAAAACACTATTTTTCTACATTTATTTTAAAACACACTTTTATTCATACTGTGAGCCATGTGTGTTTTTTCTAATAGTTGACTTTTTCTAAAGACTGGGAGTTTTCTGATTTGTCTAACTAGCCTGGGCGTTTCAGCTACAGAACCAGAGGCCTGGTCGAGCATTGTTGGAAAATTACGTGATACAGGAGGGCAAAGCTGTTTACGGCTGGTTTGAATAGCATTGGGATCATTTTTAATCTCTTGAAATAAAGCCGGAACACCCAAGTTCGGAAAAATGGACCCGGGCACGTTAATTTCGGCCATAGCGTTAAAGAATAAATCCCAACCTTTTGGTTTTCCACTCTTGTTTAACGTTCCTGTCTGCGTGGCGAACTTGATCAGATCAACCATATTTGTGCCAATAACGGGTGTGCCTTTATATAAAAATTCTCCTCTTTCATTCCAGGACGTTGTGGGCAGGTTTTGTGTCATTTTCCAAATTAGCATTTCCGTATTTTTCCGGTGTCTCTGAGAGACGGATTCCAAAATGTCTCTTATGACAATATCAACCCTGTCTGTGCTCGGTTGCAATGTCGGGGTCTGGGATGGCACTTCAGTTTCTGGTAGAATGAGAGTCAATGTAGACTTCTGTGATTCCCGTTGTCTCAATAGACTCAGATATCGCTGCAAAGTATGAAAATACAGTTCCACTTTTTCATGCGGTGATAGGGCGCTATATTGTAAAATACTCCTCATCTCATGGTCAAGCATTTGCATAGTGTTTTTTTGTCATATCTGTTTCATCGCTGGTATTTGTTTTGACCTGCTCCAGTTGTTTTTCTGGTACAAGGTACATTTTCTCAGCATGCTCTATTTTACCGATTTGCAGTTAGACTGGTGAGTAAAGGGATCGCTATGCCAAGTAGTTGACTGATAAATCCACCAGACTGATTTATAATACGTTTCTTTCGTTTAATGGCAACTTTTTTTATTGCTCAGATTTTTTATAATAATGCGTTTCTTTTTAAGAATGTCAATCTGTCTGGAATTTAAAGGTAAGCTACCCTTAATTACATTGAGTGCAATTTCACAAATAGCCAGAATTAAATCATCTGAAGCTGCACACAAAATGGACTTTCTCTGCTTTGGTTTTGCCTTTATAAGCAATCGCATGAGTTGTAAATTTCGTTTAATCCTGGAGGACATGGTGTTCAGGATGATGTCTTTTATAAAATGACACAGGGGCCGCTAAAATCACATTTTTTTATCCTTGGGCTTTTTAAACACGTAAGCCACCGGGCGCTGCGATGGGTATATGGATGCTCTGAGACGAAAGTCATCTGGTGTATTAGTATTTAAATCTACCAGTAGAAAGCCAAAGGCTGACTTAGTGGCATCCTCATAAGCTTCGAGAAAGTAGCGCCACCTTGTGGGGTACATCTGACGGGCCAATATTGATAGCTGTTGCCTGTCTCAGGGGTTCTTAAACAAAACAATGTATTTTGCATTTAAGGCTATAGTGCGGCTCTGTTTTCCCTGGCAAAAAAGATTCGGCACAATATAGATTACGCTCAAATTTCTATGATGAACATACTTTGTGAATGCCAATTCCAACTCATTACTTTTACAGGCAGATTGCCTGAGATCATCGATGACCACCAAGTTTATCTTAGCACGGGGCAACAACGCGTCGTCATTTAGCGTCTGGGAGACTTTCGATAAATTTTATACATCTGAATTTTTTCATCAATTCTGTATAGAGAGGTTGCCAAACGGAATAACAATACAGGATATTTTGAGGTTTGTGTGACATCATCTCCGTCCCGGATTCTAACAATGTTTTCACAAAAAAAGATTTCCCACAGTTGCTCGGCCCGCTTAAGATACAGGAAAATGGGTGTTGTAAACGAATGTCCATTATTATTTTATTTTACTATTATAATTTTTTTTTTTCTCAGTATCAATAGCCAAAAGGTAACGACGTAAAATGTTTAGTTAATACACGCTTGTCATATACAACTTGCTGTGTTTTTTTTATTTTTCTGGTTTCTATATGCCAGCTACGTTTCACCCGGACAATACCAATATCTTCGATTTTAATATTTTTATGTTGTGAACACCCATTTATATTTTCTGCATACTCAAAAACCAGTTCTTTCAAGCTTTCAAAATTCACCTTTTCACAGTTCTTAACATTCAATGTTATACCTTTAACTTTTAGACAGGTTTCACCGTTTGATAACTTGTAAGCATAACTTTTAGGACCACTGCTTACAAATTCAGTGATGTATTCATTTGTTGGAATCTCGCTCGTCAATTCTCCTAAATAGCAACCAGTTTCTGGGTCCCATTCGTTTGCTTGTGTCATAGTATAGTATTCTTTCATTCAGTTTGTTTAAAAGATTATACAACTCTAATCTTGCATAAGCTGTTGTAAAACTCGCAATAAACATGTTTACATTGGAAGGTGTGCTGTATCGATCTTTATCATATGTCCAAGTCACACACGCACATTCATCATCAATAAAATCACAAGTAGACACCTCATAGTTTGGGGCAAATAACAATTCAAACAGTTTTTCTGGATCTGTAACTAAAGATGTCCATGGCAAATTAGGTCTTTGTGCAAACTTACCCCATAAGGAATTTAAAAAAAGTTTTGCAGTTTGTCTTCTGGACGGATTTTTTTTAATCAGGTGCTTGCTTAATTGTACACCTTCCTTTTCATAAAACATGGATGCATACTGTTTACACTGTTCTGTGTTTAGACAGTTCTCAGGATAACCCGAAGATTCTTGCTTAGCATTTAAATGGGCATTAATATACTCTGAAAAAAGTTCGGTAGAGCTTTGTTCAAAATGCTATATCTCATAAACGCTTTCAATTTTTAATCCCTGTTGAACGGCTGCAAACAATTCCGGTGTTGTCCAGCATCCGGTAAGTGTTCTTTCCTCATGTGTGTGTGTGCAGGGGCTCTGCTGCTGTGTAACAGCACAAGTGTGACAAAGCGTAAAGTATAATTTTTTGTTTATTTTGCATGGCAAAACAAGGAATAGAAGATTTCTGGGCGGATACACCCTCACCCAGGCTAATCCGAAATACGCTTCTAACGATCCAAAGTCCTTATAAATAATTTTTGGATGACCGATTGGATATCTTTTGGTTTTATTCACATAAGGATATAAACTCGTAAAATCATAGTAATGGATTTTTTCACCAGCGCACACCTTGTAATATAAACGTGCTGCATTTGTTTGACCGCCAAAGAGAGAATCCGTAGGATTCAATGCCTCAGGTAGGCGAGCGGTTTTCAGGAAATTCTGCACATGGCTGTTTTCATGAACCATTCGCCGCCAATTATGTTCCCAGATTTGATGCACCTGAAAACCCTGCATTTTTAAGTAGTGAACTTTTTCCATAGTTCTTGAATAAAGCGAACCGAATGTCGTGTTTGTAACACTATTCCATGATTTTTCATTATAGCAGATATTACACCCGTGAAAAAAACAGCCGTTAAATTCAAATGCCATCTTTATACCATTATTTTCGGCATACCCATCTAGGTAATATTTTCCAATACGCATTTCACCTCCGGGTTTTAGCGCGTGTCGAATATCTATTTTATCTTCGGCCTCTAGATACATGAGCCATTGGATGGATGGTGTAGAGTACCTCTTTTGTTTTCTGTGATAACTGTCTTGTAATGGCAAAGCTATGGTTTGCTTACGCAAAAATTTAAGTCTAAACATTGCCATACAAATGCTCGCTAAAGTAACATATTGAAAAGGATCAATTGATAATATTTTGTATTTGACCTGAAACTGCTCATCTAAATACACATGTGTCGTTTTGGTGATCTCCATAACCTCTTGCCTGAACAAAATACAAGCCGACCCTTGAATCTCTACATCTAAGCGACAGTACATTTTTAATTCCTTTTGAAAATCAAATACGTCATTCTTGTGATTAGAATACCATAAAAGAAAATCTTTCTTCTTGTCGGGCATCATACTTTCCACACCATAAAATTCTACAGCCGGTCTAGGCCCTACATAATTTTGGTTTTCAATCGTTTTAAAAAAATGGAAAGTATCCTTTTGCCCCTTTAAAACCCAAAGCCTGCAGTAATTTACACAATTTTGATGCTAAAAAGTTCAAAGAGTCTATGAATCTGATGTTTAAACCTTTCACTGTTATCGACATGATTTTTCCACCGATCGTTAACAAACCCATTTTCATTTTTTCTTTTATTAATTGTCTAATTACAAAATAACTGTCATAGGCTTTTGCATTGTGTGCAATAAAAGTGTCATTTTTAAACTTTCTATCTATAAACGTTGATATAAATCTTTCAACACAATCGTTTCCGGCAAATTCCCAGCTTCTGCTATCATCCATGTGTAAATCGTATATGTAATTCACTTTGTGTATACCCATGTCTTGCCGACATTCAAAATCATAAAATATATATTTTTTTGATACTGGGCTCTTTAATAACGGTTGCATATAACATAAGTGATTGTCGTAACTTGTAATTGTTCCTTTACAATGAGGGCATAGTCTCGGTTTGCAATGATGGGTAAGATCTGTGTAACACTGACACTGCACAGTATTCTTTCCTCTGGCATGTTTGCTTGTTTTGGTGTCTCTCATGGCAGTCGTTTGATTGGCAGATGATTTTGCATGTCCGGCATCTGATTAAACAGCCTGTTACTTCAATGCAGGAAGCATCAAGGCAGGCCCTGCAAGTATTGACACAAACATGGCGATCTTTGTGAGAATAAGCAGCGTGGCAAATTTCGCAAAAATAATTAGCCCCGATAAATTTCTTCACATCTAAAATTCCAAAATAATGCTCATTGTGTAAGAGAAGAAAAATCACTTTAGAGTTTGGAGGCGTAGGACCCATTGTGAAGTATTTCCACGTACTCTCATGCATGTATAGTACCTTTATAGAAACATCTAATAGACGCTCTAATTTTTCTACATCTGAAAAAAATATTATCTTGTCATCCGAAAACCCCAATTGCTTATGCATTTGTCTAGCTTTTTGCAGAATGTCGCTATCTGGTTTGGCTTTCTGACTGAGTAAGCAGATGACAGCGCCTGCAAAACATAAATTACCCAGATATGAGAAATCTACTAATAGACATCGTTTAGTATTAATTATTCTACTGAAGAGTAATGTGTTAATTCTAAGCCTTGAGCCACCACGCATGTTTTTCACAATGGTTACTACAAATCGGAGAGAAGAATCTGTAATAATTTCTGTATTACTTTGCAGCATCTGAGACACGTAATTTAAACAGCTTGTGGCGTCAAAGCTGACTAGATTCTTTTTTTGGGAATAAAGATTGTTTTGCAAACTCAGGGAAATAAGTCGCAATTGAACAAAATCACATGGTGCAATATTCGGGGATAATGCATCTAAAAGACCCTGAATACTTTGATGAACAAGGTTTATGGCCTGCGTATATGACTTAATTCTATCCAAATTGATAAAATGGAATTCATAGTTATGCTCTGTAGCTCTAAATCTTTTCATCTGCCTTTCAGATTCCCTTATAATTTTAACATGTGCATTAAGAGCCGAAGAATCTGTTTGATCTCTTGTTTTATTAGCCCTAGGACCGCAGGAACATTTCAATCACCTTTTCTGATAAGCAGACAGCCGTTTGTATATCTTTTTGATCTTTCTGATCATATTTAAAAATGTGTTACGAGGTTTCATTTTATCTTGCTTTAGTCATATAGATTTTGTACCTGAACCGGTACCCAGACTTGTACAATCTTTTAAGATCACGCTTTCCAGTCTATGCAGCCTTTGGCAAGCTGTCTGAAGTTCAACTACTGGTATGTGCTCAGAATCAAAAATGCCTGAGATAGATGTCAGAAGATATTTCTTTAAAATATTACTGTTAGGACATAATATCTCCTCGATAAAGGCTGATAAAAACTGTACACCTTTACGTCTGTTGCTAAATGAATTAATAATTTTAATAGCACACATCAGCCATTTCTCGATTAAACGATGCACACGGTTATCAACTTTATCATCTGAATGAATGGTTTTTCCAGACTTGAATGTTGCTTTCTCTGTTTTCTTTCCTTTGGAAATGCTACCAACGGATTGCCCAAAATCTGAAAAAAAAAATTAACTCAACCACAATCTTAATAGCTATCTCTATATATAATCTTCATTTGGATCTTGATCTTTGTTTGTCCGTGAATGAATTAGAAGAAGAAGCACTAGATGGCAGTAGAGAGACAGCTAAAACATAGGCATTGCATTAAGAATCTCCCCCAGGCTTATACTACTGAAGACTGTAGTACTCCAGTCACACCTCAAAACACAGATATTCAAACTAAACAGATTGTTGTGCTTTAAATTAACTAATCTTTATATATAATCTTCATTTGGATCTTGATCTTTGTTTGTCCGCGAATTCCATGCATACGTAGACCACCTTCCAGTTTAGTATGTTATTGTTACTCACGGACGTCAACAATGTGCCGGAATAATGAAAGGGGTGGTGGACAGTGTTACGCTGGTTAGCTCCTGAGGCCTGGTTAGAGAATGAGATTGCCGAAGATAAAAGGTATGTGCCTACGTAACATATGAATGAAAGAAAGACAGTGGGTAAAATGAATGACAACGTAACAGCACGTTCCGGAAATTATTATTGTTACGTTGTAGCCGGCGAGTGTTGCGCGTCTCACAGTTGTACCCTGGCTTGCTTACATGTCAGTAAAGTGATCCCTATTTATGCTTTAAAGAGCCTGGATACCTATGTGTCCCCCTTTTATAACCATTGCTCCGTGTATATTGCCTTACTCTTTGGATTGCCACAAAGCAACCTGCGAGATTGGAGAAAGGTTGAGAAGAGATCGTGAGAGGAAACGACAGCGTCGTGAAAACGAGACGGACTGTGAACGGAGAGAAGCAGAAATGCTCCTACACCACCACATAATTACTATTAGGCCGTTCCTATTGAATCAATGTCCAAGGGTTTTGTTTTGTTATTTTGTTTTCCTTATAAAAAATCATAATGCTGTGCGACGAAGGGCCCAGCTCACAACTGGCAGCCGCGTTTAAACAGTGAGCCCTTCACAGACAACTTTAACATGCGCAACGTAGATGGGCGCACATGGCTAGTATAATATAAATACTAATACGTACATTCATTCATTAAGCTCGCCGATCCCAAAGGGCCCCAGAAATTGCGACACACGCCCAACCTTTTTTTTTTTTTTCAATACAGTTTTGCTCATTTTCTGAGGCCTTTGGGCAGCAAAGCTTCATATCACTGGGGTGCAGACATGACTAAGCAAAGGTAACGGTCTATGTCAGGGTGTTGGCCAGCAAAGTTCTTATCAGTGGTTTGCACACAGGGTTAAGCAATGGGGCTCCTGTCCATGTGTTGCTCTTGGCTAACACTAGGATACATTGAGCGCTATAATAATAATAATAATAATAATAATAATAATAATACATTTTATTTATATAGAGCCTTTTCCCATGCTCAAGGCACTTAGAGAATATAAGGAGCACATCATAACGTCATAAATAAATAAAGAAGATTACGACCAAGAATTCAGAGAATTCTGTCTGTGATGTGAACGCCAAAATACATACAAACCCTGATTTTGATATTAACAACAAATTTATTTGTTTATTTTATTTTATTTTTTTTTTTTTCTTATTTTCATACCTGTAGGCTGCCGAGGTGACGTCACACTTCCTAATAAGGTGGTTGCAATTCGTCTTGGCTGTTTTGTGGTGCTTTTTTTCGGAGAGGCCGTCGTTAATCAAGATTCAAGCAATTTCTCACGTGCTGAAATATTGTTAAAAATAAATAATAATAATAATAAGGTGGTGGCTGTATTTTTAAAATTAACATTGTACATACAAATATCCTTATAACCCTTTAAAGTGTAAACCAATGGATTTTTCATTAATTTTATATATATATATAAATATATATATAATACAAATCTTACCGGGCGATTCGGTGCTAATTCTATGTCAATCGGAAAGCTGAGCATCAAATTCAACCGAATCTAAGAAGCGAGCCATAATGCTCCAGGAATGCATAATGCATTAAAATATTTTAATGTGTAATTCGGTCCAAGTCGATTATATATTAGACCGATAACCATCTAACGTTAATCAAACATTATCATTTATAGACAGCTGTTGAAACGTATATTCCATGGAATTTTAGCATTTTATGTCATGTATCAGGGTACCTCTAGAATGTTCCAACGTTATCACTTATAGACAACCGGTGAAAGGCATATTCCAATGAATTTTTATGAAATTTTATTCTAAGGGTGCCTCTAGAATGTTCCATCGTTATCACTTATAGACAGCCAGTGAAACATATATTCCATGGAATTTGATCATTTTATGTCATGTATCAGGGTACCTCTAGAATGTTCCAACGTTATCACTAGCCAGACGGTGAAATTTTATTCTATGGGTGCCTCTAGAATGTTCCAACAAGGACCCGCGTATTATCTCAACAAGCAGCAACAGATGTTAATTTTGTAAAGAAACCTAGAATTCCATTTTACCATTTCATTTATGGGATTATCACAGAATGACATATTGTAATGCACAATCATAATAATATCCATCCATCCATTTTCCAACCCGCTGAATCTGAACACAGGGTCACCTGGAGCCAATCCCAGCCAACAAGGCAGGACCCAAACCCGGGCAGGGTGCCAACCCACCACAGGACACACACAAACACACACCAAGGCCAATTTAGAATCGTCAGTCCACCTAACCTGCATGTCTTTGGACTGTGGGAGGAAACCGGAGCACCCAGAGGAAACCCACGCAGACACAGGGAGAACATGCAAACTCCACGCAGAGAGGACCCGGGAAGCAAACCCAGGTCCCCAGATCTCCCAACTGCGAGGCAGCAGCGCTACCCACTGCGCCACTGTTCCGCCGTCATAATAATATACACATTTTAAAGTACATGTCTTACTTTTGCACTTCTGCTCGGACGCGTACCTAGATCTGCTGGCTTAGAAAATGACAGCTCTATGCGTGCAGCGTCACCGGGCAACAAACGTACTAAATGCGCCGGTTCTTTTTCTTATACTTATTTTAAGGCACAAGTTCATCATACCGGGGATAAAAAGACTAATTAAATGTACACACCATCATGACCTATATATACATAAATATTAACGTGTTACCAGATTTTTTATTTATTTTACAAGACCGTTTGCCCTGGCCTGTCTTACCAACTTCTAGGCCTATCATAAATTAAATGGCGCGTATTAAGAATAACAACAAGAGCATTTCATTTTTACCTTTTCATTTATGGCTCTTTAATAGAATATAAAAAAAAAAAAACTGTAATGCACAATCATCATAATGTACAGAATTTAAAAGTACATGTCTTACTTTTGCTCTTCTGATCGGTGTGAACCCAGATCTCCTAGCTTAGAAAAACGACAGCCTGAATACCCGAACCAGCATTGTATGTGTTGCGATATTTTTGTCTGTTGCTGTTTAATTCATAGGCTAATACATTTTTTTTTTCCATGGACAGAGTCGTTCATACATTTTTGACCGTAGCGTCATGTTGCTTACATTCCATAGACATTTCACACACCCGCCATCCTATCTGTATCCTGATTGGCTGGTATGAACAAGGGCTCGATGCAGTCAGCGCATGCCCGAAACAGGCTGGTGTAATGTCATTGGCTAGCTTAACATGAGGCCTGTGTTTGTTGATTGGTTAAAAATATGTTGCCGGTTTATCTAAAAAATCTTATCTTTAAATGTTTTGATTGGCTGAGCGTTGTAAAAAGCTTCGCACAAAAGCATATTTAAAGAGGGTATCTTGAACCCAAATAACAAGAATTGGGTATGTTGTGTTGAGCGTAGGTGTCTACCCCGTTATGACCGAGACTTAGCAGGCTGGCAGCGTCTGCCGCTAATAAGGTCAGAAAGGAGACACTTGTTTACAGCTAACAATTCTTCTGACCGAATTGAAGTAGGCTGGCTGAGCCAACCACTTTGCAGGGTTTTAACCGGTTACGCTAACCGAGCTGATGCAGGCTGGCTAAGCCCACCACAATGCTAGGTTTTTAACCGGCAGTTTACCCTGTGTCCGTGTGTGCCTGGGCCAGTCGTGCGTTCTCGCTGCCCCATTGCATCATCGCCGCCTACTGCAGGCAGCTTACCCTGTGTCCGTGTGTGGCTGGGCCAGTCGAGCATTCTCGCTGCCCTGTTGCGTCATCGCCGCTTGCCGCAGGCAGCTTACCCTGTGTCCATGTGTGGCTTGGCCAGTCGAGCGTTCTCGATGCCCCATTGCATCATCGCCGCTTGCCGCAGGCAGCTTACCCTGTGTCCGTGTGTGGCTGGGTCCAGTCGAGCGTTCTCGCTGCCCCGTTGCGTCATCGCCGCTTGCTGGTTCACCGCTGAGACACACCATTGTTTTCTTTTACTAGAAAAAAGCAAGACATGGATTCTGCAGCAACAAAAGCGAACGTTAAAGCAGAGGACAAGGTCGTCATTTTAGAAGAATACCAGCCTATAGATTGTGAACCAGAGAAATCTAAACAGGTAATTTTGAATGTATTGCTTTTTTCTTGGCTTGCACAGATTATTGCTTTTTTCTTGGTTTACACAGATATATTGCTTTTTTCTTTTAAAGGAGCTACCCAAAAGAGAAACTCGCCAGTCCGTGAAAAAGACTGAAGCATCTGCTGGAGACCACACGATATCTGACGAGAAAAAGACTGATGCACCTGACCTAGATGGCACGACCTTGGACATGGTGAGTCTGGATTTTAAGAAATTTTCTGTTAAGCCTATCTGCATGGCGGTACAAAATAGATTAATCATTTTATTTTATTTTAACTTGACAGATTGCATGTGCAGAGCCAAGTATTATGCAAAAGAAGTAATTTCTGCAACATTGAAAGGCCTTATCGCTAAAAAGAAAGATGATTTAAAACCTGATGTTAAAGAATTAATTTGTGACATTGAAAGGCTTACTGAAAGAATGCCTGGCTTAGTGGAGTGTTTCCTTTTTTCAGACAGAAGGGCTGATGTAAAAAGCATACCGGCTATTTCACGCGTGACTAGATGTATCTATAGATCAATAGGGAAAACTATTCCTGTAATGACACGTGATACATTTTTGTGTCTTTTAAGCCGCGTAGCCTATATCTGCTCCAACACTGAGGACGATTCTGTTGAGAAAGCTATCCAGATGGCTTCTGAAATATTGTCCAGAATTCTGTTATGTTTTACCGATAGCCCGTTAGGAATATGTGTTTTTCGTGTGGGAATATAACTTTTCTTTTTTCCCTATATTAGAGTGACTTTAAGATGGCCGGTGAGGTCTTTAAACACGTTGTAAAAAATTGTTCAACTTCTTCAAGTCTGAAGTCTCAAGACTTGTGTGTAATTTCCCAAACACTTGTCATCCATCACAGTCACAGAGCCGGATTGATTTTAATGAAGCATTGTGTGAACGCTGTTGTAGCTTCTGTGGTTAGTACCTGTGTAAGGGATGTATTAATGGGGTCTTGTTTAGCATGCTGTTTGGGTGACGAATCTCAGGATGGACACACTTGTCTTTTACTAGAATCTGATTCTGAGGAAATGCACCCTTGTGTTTCCAGCATCTGTCAACAGATCAGTATTAAAAGATTAATTCAAATGGTATTTTCTATGGTTAAACCCTTGTGTGGATTAAGAATTGTGAAACCGACTAAAATTCATATTCTTAACTGTCTGAAGCAGTTTGTTGTCATAGTAAACACTTTTCAGCTTATATAACAAAACCCAAGATTCGGGCAGAAGCTTTTCAACTTGTCTCTAATCACCATTACAGTTATTTTTTAAAGCCAACATTGATTTACAGAAATCTAATCAAAATGCATTATCCATGCTAAACAAGACCTGTTTGTGTTATATTTTCTGTTGACTAACGTTGTATTTTGTTTTGTTGTGTTGTCAGACCAAGACTCGGCAGCTAGAACAAGGAAAACCAGGTCCCCACCCATCGTGACACTTAATACAACCTATAGAACGTTTTCTCCCTATATTATATCTGCTAGAAAAAGATTCATTATGACCATAATCGGTCGCTCAGTCGTCTGGGCTTATGTGTTTAGCTCTGTTGAACATTTAGGGGTAAAATGTGATGAATGTCAAGAGAACAAATGCATACCAGATGGACATATTTGTAATATCTGGTTCACTAAACCATTTATTGCATATTAACATAGCTTATTTATGCTCGAAAAAGCTAGAAAGGATAGACTTGTGCCCTGTGTGCGTGCTTTGCTAAAAATATATAATCTCCCTTGTTTTCGTAAAGCTATCAAGAATGATGTGGATGATATTATAGCAGAGTTTGAGAAGGGAGAGATACCCATTGATGCTTACGCACAACTAATTCAGCCTGTGAAGACCAGCTTTATGTGGTCGGCTCTGTTCCAAACAGAGAAAATAGGCTTGCATAATTTAGTGAAATACAAATATATTAAACATGTGCTGGCTTAAACATTTTATTTTAGATGTATTACCAGCCCACTGATGGGTTGGGACCTGGTTTGCAATTTGATTTGTGTTCATCCGTGTATACAATTCTTGTGTTTTCGCTTCTTTTCAATTGAATTGCTAATCAGTATACAAACAAGCTTGTGTGACTATTTTACAACTGTTTCTCCTGCTTTTATTCATACTTTTAAGCAATTAGTGTATAACAGTGTGTAACCCCTGAAAGTGAAGACAACATGTTATTTTGCTATGTTTGGAATTTTGCTTCAATAAAACTTGTTTTAAGGCACTTTTTTTTTTTTAGTATTTTTTTGATTATTCAATAAAACTTGTTGTTTTAAGACACTTTGGTATCTACTACATTATGATTTACTTTTATAAAGGGCATGAGTTTACAAGGTGGGCAAGGTAACGGGATGCCATGGTGTGTTTGGTCTGTACAACCAGGTTTCCTTGCCTGTGTAACAGGTTCTCTCTCAAACTTTTCTTGTACATCCACTCTGAAAACACCTTTGGTATCTACTATATGCCTTGCTTTATAAAGGGCATGGTTTTACACGGCTGTCAAGGTAATGGCATGCCCTGGGCGTGTTTGGGATGCACTGGTTTTAAACACCTTTGTATCATCTACTATATGCCTTGCTTTATAATGGGCATGGTTTTACACGGCTGTCAAGGTAACAGCATGCCCAAGGTGTGTTTGGGCTGTACAGCCAACTTTCCATGCCCGTGTAATAGATTCTCTCTAAAACTTTCTTGTACATTCACTCTGAAAGCTATTGTTTTAAAACACCTTGGTATCATCTACTATATGCCTTGCTTTATAAAGGGCATGGTTTTACACGGTGGGCGAGGTAACGGGATGCCCAAGGCATTTTGGGATGCACTGCCAGACTCCTTGCGTGTGTAATAGATTCTCTCTAAGCCTTCTTGTGCATCCTCTCGCAGGGTCTGTCACACAAGCTCTCTTTACTCTCTGTACACACCCCGTTGCTGTATGCAGATAAGAGCAGGCTCACTCACGCCCTCTGTACACACACACACCCCCCCCGAACCCCCCCCCCCCCCCCGCCCGGCACTGTACGCAGCCAGGAGCAGGAAGCCTGCTCCGCCCCCATTGCTGACTTACCTTTTGACACCTTACAGGGGCTTGAAGCGGCGGCTCGGATCACAAAGATGAACAGACCCAGTTTGTTAGGATCAAGGCTAACAGCAGCTGACCATTTTCCTTACGCACGACTGACAAACAGCGCACCCAACAACAGGCAGAGACCAGAGCACGGGGGAAACGACCCATTAATCAGGTGGCATACCTGATTGGGTACCGGAAATGCCAGGGGGGCGGGACAAACACCTGTCAAAATGTATGATGTATAATAGTGACGCCTTATACTACTGAAGAACTCTCTGTCGTGACCATTTATCTTGTTTGCCTTTAATTTTTTTCTACAATGGAAATGGTTTTCTGGAAGAAATTAAAGTCCACTTTACGTCTTTCATTGAAGAATTAAGGGAAACTTTACAAGAAATGTTTGCTAAAACCGAGTTTCTTCTACTGACCTTTTATTCTCTCCAATTTGACTTTTCCGTATTTTCCAGTTTCCTTTCTCATTTCCTGTTATTTTTCATGTAAAAGTGCTTGGTAATCTTAATTGAAGAGTAAAAAGGGGACAGTTTGTGCACAGGGCCGAATAGGGAGCACCAAAGCTCACAGCAAAACAGGGGAAGTAGCTCAGAGGTAGAGCGCACGCTTTGCACATGTGCGGTCTTGGGTTCGATTCCCCCACTTCTCCAATGCTTATTACGGCCCACTGCTCTCGAGCTATGGATATAGCCCTCTTCTCCCGAGCTCTGTCCTTCTTTCCCCCAACTCCAGCCATTGAATGGAGGGAGGCGGCCCCTTTTATATCCACCCAGACGTGCTCCAGGTGCCTCCCAATGAGCTACTGCTGGCATTCCCTGATGTGGCGGAAGTGCCAGCTGTGCACCCGGAAGCACTCAGAGTGTCCATGGTCTTCTTCCGCCACACCTGGAAGTGCTGAGGGCCAGGGCTCCTCAGGAATTTGGGCACCCCCTGGCGGTGACCATGGGCCCCTATGGGGTTGAGCTTCCATGCTCCTTTCCCATGGTCCCCATAGCCACCAGGGGAGGATTGCATCAGGAAGGGCATCTGGTGTAAAATTTTGACAAATCAATATGCGGAGAACAATACAAATTTCCATACCAGATCAGTCTAGCCCTGGGTTAGCAACGACTGCCACCGGTACTGTTAGCCAACAGGGTGGTGGCAGAGATTGGGCTACTGTTGGCCGAAGAAGGAGAAGAAGAGGGGGGAGATGTGTCCAGAGGCAGGAGGAGAGCAGGAAAGGTAAAGAGAGTGGAACTGAGGGTAGGAACTTTGAATGTTGGCAGTATGACTGATAAGGGGAGAGAGTTAGCAGATATGACGGAGAGATTGAAGGTTGATATATTGTGCATGCAAGAGACTAAATGGAAGTTGAGTAAGGCCAGGTGGATTGGAAGGTGGATTGAAAATGTTCTATCATGGTGTGGATGGGAGGAGAAATGGGGTAGGGGTTATTCTGAAGGAACAGTATGTCAAGAGTGTTTTGTAAGTGAAAAGAGTGTCAGACAAAGTACTGATTATGAAGATGGAAATTGGAGGTGTGATGATGACTTTTGTTAGTGCATATGTGCCACAGGTTGGGTGTGCAATGGATGAGAAAGAAGATTTTTGGAGTGAGTTGGATGAAGTGATGAACAGTGTACCCAAGGGACAGAAAGTGGTGATTGGAGCAGATTTCAATGGACATGTTGTTGAAGGGAACAGAGGAGATGAGGCAGTGATCGGTAGGTATGGTGTCAAGAAGAGGAATGAAGAAGGTCAGATGATAGTGGATTTTGCCAAGAGGATGGACATGGCTGTGGTGAATACGTATTTTAAGAAGAGGGAGGAACATAGGGTGACGTACAAGAGTGGAGGAAGATGCACACAGGTAGATTACATATATCCTATGCGGAAGAGTCAATCGGAAGGAGATTAAAGACTGCAAAGTGGTGGCAGGGGAAAGTGTATTTAGGCAGCATAGGATGGTAGTCTGTAGGATAATGCTGGAGATCAAGAAGAGGAAGAGAGTGAGGGCAGAGCCAAGGATCAAATGGTGGAAGTTGACATATGAAGACTGCAAGGTTGAGTTTAGGGAGGACGTGAGACAGGCACTGGGTGGCAGTGAAGAGTTATCAAACAGTTGGGCAACTACAGCAGATGTAGTAAGGGTGACAACAAGAAGGGTGCTTGGCGTGACATCGGGACAGAGTAAGGAGTAAAAGGAAACCTGATTTTGGAATGGGGAAGTACAGGAGAGTATACAGAGAAAGAGGATGGTAAAGAAGAAGTGGGATAGTCAGAGAGATGCAGAAAGTAGACAAGAGTACAAGGAGATAGACGTATGATGAGTTGTATGAGAGGTTGGACACTAAGGAGGGAGAAAAGGACCTCTACCGATTGGCTAGACAGAGGGACCGAGCTGGGAAAGATGTGCAGCAGGTTAGGGTGATAAAGGATAAAGATGGAAACGTACTCAGAAGCGAGAAGAGTGTGTTGAGCAGAAGAAAGAGTACTTTGAGAGGCTGATGAATGAAGAAAATGAGAGAGAGAGAAGAGGTTGGATGATGTGGAGATAGTGAATGGGGAAGTGCAACGGATTAGCAAGGAGGAAGTAAGGACAGCTATGAAGAGGATGAAAAATGGAAAGGCCATTGGTCCAGATGACATACCTGTGGAAGCATGGATGTGTTTTGGAGAGATGGAAGTGGAGTTTTTAACCAGATTGCTTAATGGAATCTTGGAAAGTGAGAGGATGCCGGAAGAGTGGAGAAGAAGTGTACTGGTGCCGATATTTAAGAATAAGGGGGATGTGCAGGACTGTAGTAACTACAGGGGGATACAATTGATGAGCCACAGCCTGAAGTTATGGGAAAGAATAGTGGAAACTAGGTTAAGAAGTGAGGTGATGATTAGTGAGCAGCAGTATGGTTTCATGCCAAGAAAGAGCACTACAGATGCAATATTTGCTCTGAGGCTGTTGATGGAGAAGTATAGAGAAGGCCAGAAGGAGTTGCATTGTGTCTTTGTGGACCTGGAGAAAGCATATGACAGGGTGACTCGAGAGGAGTTATGATGTTGTATGAGGAACTTGGGTGTGGCAGAGAAGTATGTAAGAGTGGTACAGGATATGTACGAAGGAAGTGTGACAGTGGTGAGGTCTGTGATAGGAGTGACGGATGCATTCAATGTGGAGGTGGGATTACATCAGGGATCGGCTCTGAGCCCTTTCTTATTTACAATTGGTGATGGACAGGTTGACAGACGAGATTAGACAGAAGTCCCCGTGGACTATGATGTTTGCTGATGACATTGTGATCTGTAGTGATAACAGGGTGCAGGTTGAGGAGACTTTGGAGAGATGGAGATATGCTCTAGAGAGGAGAGGAATGAAGGTCAGTAGGAACAAGACAGAATATATGTGTGTAAATGAGAGGAAGGTCAGTGGAATGGTGAGGATGCAGGGAGTAGAGTTGGTGAAGGTGGGGGAGTTTAAATACTTGGGATCAACAATACAGAGTAATGGGGATTGTGGAAGAGAGGTAAAAAAGAGAGTGCAGGCAGGATGGAATGGGTGGAGAAGAGTGTCAGGAGTAATTTGTGACAGATGGGTGTCAGCAAGAGTGAAAGGGAAGGTCTACAGGATGGTAGTGAGACCAGCTATGTTATATGGGTTGGAGACAGTGGCACTGACCAGAAAGCAGGAGACATAGCTGGAGTTTGCAGAATTAAAGATGCTAAGATTTGCACTGGGTGTGACAAGGATGAATAGGATTAGAAATGAGTACATTAGAGGGTCAGCTCAAGTTGAATGGTTGGGAGACAAAGTCAGACAGGCGAGATTGCGTTGGTTTGGACATGTGCAGAGGAGAGATGCTGAGTATATTGGGAGAAGGATGTTAAGGAAAGAGCTGCCAGGTAAGAGGAAAAGAGGAAGGCCTAAGAGGAAGTTTATGAATGTGGTGTGAGAGGACATGCAGGTGATGGGTGTAACAGAACAGAGGACAGAAACATATATATGTAGGGCCATAGAACCTATCAGTAGGACCGGTATCTGCTCCTGTGGGCAAGGAGGAACAGGATGAGTGGGCCTCTGGTGTGACTCTGACCAAACAATCAGAAGCAGACTTCATGAGGGTGGCCTGAGGGCCTGACAATCCTCTAGTGGGCCCTGTGCTCACTGCTTGGCACTGTGGAGGTCTATTGGCATTTGCCATAGAATACCAGAATTGGCAGGTCCACCACTGGCGCCCTGTGCTTTTCACAGATGAGAGCAGGTTCACCCTGAGCACATGTGACAGATGTGAAAGGGTCTGGAGAATCCGTGGAGAACATTATGCTGCCCGTAACATCATTCAGCACGACCGGTTTGGTGGTGGGTAAGTGATGGTCTGGGGGGGGCATATCCATGGAGGGACACACAGACCTCTATAGGCTAGATAACGGCACCTTGACTGCCATTAGGTATTGGGATGAAATCCTTGGACCCATGTCAGACCCTATGCTAGTGAAGTGGGTCCTGGGTTCTTCCTGGTGCACTACAATGCCCGGTCTCATGTGGCAAGAGTATGCAGACAATTCCTGGAGGACGAAGGAATTGATACCATTGACTGACCCCCACGCTCACCTGACCTAATTCCAATAGAACACCCCTGTGACATTATGTTTCGGTCCATCCAACTCCTCCAGGTTGCACCTCAGACTGTCCAGGAGCTCAGTGATGCCATGGTCCAGATCTGGGAGGAGATCCCCAGGATACGATCTGTCATCGCATTAGGAGCATGCCCAAACATTTTCAGGCATGCTTGCAAGCAAAAATATTGAGTACGATTTTGAGTTGCTGCAATTCAGCCCACTGTTGCTTGATAATTTTCATTTCCATCAAATGATGTGACATCCTTTCATTCTTAACACATTACCCAGTCCATATCAGTATAGATATACAGCATGATTTTTTTCCCAGTGAGATCTAATGTGTTTTCAAAGTGTTCCTTTAATTTTTTGAGCAGTTTATAATGTCATATAGATGACATTATTTCAACTAGAACATTTCAAATTATAAACAGAAGTGTTGAAAGTTAATATGACTGCAAGAGATGTATCATTTCAACTTAGCAATGTATGTTAAAAAACCAAATTATTAAATAACATATACTTGTTTGTGGTGGTCCTTCTTTGCTCTTTCCACTACGTTTCCACTTTCAGTTAAAGGAACATCTCAGCCTGACATTATTTATCTTGTCTGGTCCATATGACTAATACATATTTAATGTTTAAAATCATGGACTGTAATAATCACAGCAAACAATATTCTTTGTTTTAACATAGGACACACAATTTATTTGCTGCCTTGAAATGTTGTACTGCTTAAACTCAAAATATGGTTTTGATTCTACCCATAAAACAAAATGACTTTGTTTCTTTAAGATTTCACTTAAATTCAACTGCAATTCAAATATCCTTTTTTTGACATTTGTAAAGATATATTCCATTGATTAAAACAAATTCCATCAATAATATGCAAACAGCAACTTAAAGTAGTGTGTAACACAGTAATGATATGAATTTTCTCAATGCCAGTACTCTAACAACAGTACAAAAGTCTGAACTCGAGCTTCCTTTACCATAGTCACTTGCACTGTTGTTGTTTAAATTTTAGCACAATACCCAAAAGGCATAGCCAACATCTAAATTGTCTTCCACTAAATTCAGCACTTGGCTCACCCATCTAATCAATACAAAGCATACTGAATCTTAAAAATTAATAGCCATATGCTTTGTAGATACACCAAATCTGTCCAGCAATGCAAGTGACCATCCGTTACCACAGGTAAAATACAATAACAAAGCAAAAAGACAATATATGAGATGCTTTGTAAACATTAATATGCTTATAGGTTTACAGGAACAAGTATATCAAGTGTATCATTAATGTGTGAGATAATCTCTTGCCGCAAAATAAATGAAACTCTAAATCTACATCACTCCTTAAACCATACTGCTTCATAATCTTTGTATTTTTCTGACAAAAAGAAACATTAAAAAAATACAAGCAATTCTCTCTTTCTTAAAATTCAATAAAGCAAGAATTTAAAGTCAAAGTTCCAACACATTCATTGCGCTTTCCACTCTAAATGGAATTTTTTCACATCATTGTCTACACTCTGTATCTCAGCAGTTTATTTCTCAGTCCACGTATCTGTGCAAAAACCCTGATCTGGCTCAATCTTCATAACCTCTCTCTGTAGAAACTCAAACCTGTATTTCATCTTTTGTGGATATTCAAGATTAAAACTGTAGATTATGCCATTTGCATGGCAAAGCCCTTTGGCACATCTTGGAGGCTGTATAGAATGATGGTTGTTATATCTATGGGCAATAATATTACAGTATACCAATAAAAAGGAAGAAGACGGAGACAGGTTCAAAGTAATAAACTTTAACAGGTCCTTTACTAATATTGTTTTCAGAGTACACGTTACACAGCCTTATTATTATTATCACTTCCTCCAAGCTCCCCAATACCCATAATTCCTTATTACTATGGAATCTCCAAAAGTCCAGACTACAATATACTACATATTCCTCCCCGCTTAAAATTGTAAACGCAACTAACATATAACAAACAACATCTGCTATTAGGAACAGGAAAATAAACATGAAACAGAACACATACTGTTGTCAATGCAATTACATTCCAACAAAGGAGAGAGGATAAATTACCTCGACATCCTGCTAACATAAGGTATTATTTTGTGCCTTTATACCTTCATATACATATAGTTAGTTTTTATAAGTTAAGACGGTCAGGAGGCTTCCTGCTTCTGAGAGGTTTACATCGTACAGCTGATGTGTGTTCATCCCCTAAGGCAGCCTCAGGTGACCTTGGCACAACAGCATCAGCAGGAATTGAAACAGGAGAGTCAGGTGGCATTCCTGACTGGCTTTGGATCAACTCACTAAAACTTGGTTCCTCAGACGTTTCTGTGCTACCGGCTGCTTCAACAGGTATAGAGGGTAACAGCCGTTCAACATGTCGTCTCCATGTCTGGCGTCTCGTGTGCATACCTTATAAGAGACAGGTCCAGTCTTTTGAAGAATGGTTGCTGGTACCCATTTCTCAGTGGTGGAGTAGTTACGAGCAAGGACAGCATCTCTACTGAAAAACTCACAATCTTTAGCCCGCTTAGCACGTTGTTTTACTTGATCATGCTGCTTATCATAAACTCTCATTTGAGTGGTAGCTGGTCTCAACAAATCAAGACGTGTTCTCAGCTGCCTTTTTAGGAACAGATCAGCTGGTGACATACCTGTTGTTGCATGGGGTGTGTTATGATATTTAAGAAGAAATGTATAAAGACGTTGCTTGAAAGGTGCTTCACTTTTGGATGCTTTAAGAGCATGTTTAAGGGTTTGCACCATTCTTTCAGCCAGGTCATTAGTTGAAGGATGATAAGGGCTGGATAGGAGATGTTTAATACCATTACCTTTTAGGAATACTTCCATTTCTTGGGATACAAAAGAAGGCCCATTATCCGTCACGATCTGCTCTGGCAGTCCAAAACGTGATGTCGGGCATAATAGAGACCTCAGGCCACTTAGAATGTGCATCCACTGCGACCAGAACCATAACACCCTCTACAGGTCCTGCAAAATCTAAATAAACGCGTTGTCAAGGACTGGCAGGCCTTTCCCGTGGATGCAATGGTGCTGGACTTGGCATATTTCTGAGGTCTTGACATGATGAACATGAATTTGCCTTAATATCACGATCAAGTCCAGGCCACCAAAAGTAACTCCGGGCTAGCTCTTTCATTCGGACTATACCACAGTGTCCAAGGTGTAACTCATCCAGAATGGGTTTCCTCAACCTCTGTGGTATAATTATTCGCATGCCCCACATGAGGCATCCTGCTGTGACAGATAGCTCCTTTCCCCGTGAAAGGTAAGGCTGAACATCAGGCAGTTCATTAAGGGTGCTAAGGTCCTACCCTTTAAGAATGCAGGTGAGTAGTTTTAACAGTGTATAATCACCCCTGGTTTCTTGCTTAATCTGGTGATAGGTGCATTTTCCACCATCTTAAAGTAAAAAATCTTTTGCCCTTGTTCTCTGGGTTGTTCAGGTAGGGGAAGTCTAGACAAACCATCTGCGTTTCCATGTGCCACCGAACGCCTGTATTTGATCTCATAATTGTGAGCCCCAAGGAGGAATGCCCAGCGCTGCAGTCTGCTTGCTGCCATAGATGGCACACCAGTATGTGAACCAGATGTGAAAGGTTGGTGGTCTGTTAACAGGGTAAATTTTCGACCAAAGAGGTAAGTGTGGAATTTTTTTATTCCAAAAATGATACTTAAAGCCTCTTTTTCAATTTGAGGATATTTTGTTTCAGTTTTACTCAATGTTCTTGACACAAATGCAATTGGTCACTCCTCACCTGTTGACATAATATGTGACACAACAGCCCCAACACCGTAAGGGGATGCATCACAAGCTAACTGAAAAGGTACGGACGGGTCAAAATGTGTTAAAACTCTTTTATCAGCCAGTGCAGCCTTGGCTTTGCTAAATGTTGTTTCACACTCCTGTGACCATTTCCAGGGTCTACTCTCACACAGCAACTAATGGAGTGGTTTCAACAACGTTGCTAGCTGTGGAATGAAATGCCCATAATAGTTCACGAGTCCCAAGAATGATCTCAGTTGGCTTACATTGCTTGGAGCAGGGGCATCTACTATTGCCTTCACTTTTGAAGGAGCTGTGTGCAACCCATCAGAATCAATAACATGCCCTAGGTACTCCACAGACATTTTGAAAAAGTTACATTTTTCCTTGTTTACCTGCAGCCCATTCTTTTCTAGCCTACTTAAGGTTTTATCCAGATTGGCCATGTGCTCCTTGTCATCTCGCCCAGTGACCAGGATGTCATCCAGGTAACACTGTACCCATGGTAATCCACTAAGGATCTGATCCATGGCACGCTGAAATAACGCTGGTGCTGAAGTAATTCCAAAAGGTAAACGACGATAACGGTAGAGCCCTTTATGTGTTGCTATGGTGAGGTACTTTTGTGAGTCCTCATCTACAGGCATTTGCAAGTATGCTTGGCTGAGGTCTATTTTACTAAATTTGTTTCCCCCAGCTAATCCAGCAAAAATATCTTCAATCACAGGAAGGGGGTATTGCTCAGCTATGAGTACAATGTTAACTGTTACCTTAAAGTCCCCACATAAGTAGCTATATGCATGCACCTTCTGTCAAAATGATTTATGACCTAAAGCCCTGCCCCTTTCGACTATCATTAAGCCCCGCCCCTTTTTTGATGGATGCGTGACCCTTCCTTGAACCCTCCCCAGGGACCTGTCAAGGGGGGTTTTGATGGATGTGTGACCCTTCCTTGAACCTGCCCCCACCCTTTTACCCCAGGAAACTGTCAAGGGGGGTTTTGATGGATGTCTGCCCCTTCCTTGAACCCGCCCCCACCCCTGTTTACCCCAGGAAACTGTCAAGGGGTTTTTAAATGGATGTCTGCCCCTTCCTTGAACCCACCCCCTACCCACCTGATTGGTTCTCCTTTCTGTCAAGAGCAACCTTAATGGATGTCTGCCCCTTCCTTCACCCCGACCCCCCTCTCCCAAGGACAAGTCTAGGCATGTTAGGGAAGGCCTCTGCCGTTCACATCTATTGGTGGTCCCAGGTATGAAGGACCTACCTCTGCCTTGGCTCCTGGTCAGGCAGGCCCTGATGACTGGCCCCTTCCACTTCCTTGACCACTTCTCCCGAGGACAGGCCCAGAGCATGTTCCAGCCGGAGCGATCTACCTTATAGCCTTTCCTGCCTCTACTGTTTTGGGTAAGTACCCCTGTATCTATTATTTAAAATATCTATTACTTTAAATATCTATCTAAACTTTGGTTTAGCACTTGTAAACCATTTTTTATTTCATCTAAGTGAAGCAGAGAAAGACCCCAGACAGTCTCTGCGCTGTCCATGCTGTTAGCAGGCACAGGCTTTCACTCTCTCCCCACTCTCTTGAGGCATGAGAGTGGAGCAGGCAGCCTCTGTGTGATACCCCAGGGGTCGAAGCTCCAAGCATACACGCAGGCAAGCGCGTGTAGTTCGAAATACGAGCAGCGGTTCTCTCTGTCTACATAGCAGAGTACCTGGATCTCTAAAAAGCTGACAGTCTCTGAGCCCCTGCGAGCAGGCACGTGTCAATAGCTGGAAACCCCCTCCTGCTGTGTTCTGCACAAGCATCCTTATCAGCAGCTGGGTATAGCTGCAAACTCTATGAGCCCGGAGCTCCACTAGATACCACCCCCTAACCCCTCCCTGCTGTGTTCTGCGCGCGCACTCGAGTACGTACTGTTTAGGGGCTGAGTTCTGCGCAGGCGCGAATTGTCCAGGGCCTATAGCTGTAAGATATCGGGCGTCCCGCTGGGGGAAGCCCTTGTGAGTTCGCTTGCAATCTCACACCCCCATCCCCATTGATGGCTGAACGGCCAGACCTTCTGTCCATGATATGTAAAGGTTGTACTTAACTTTTAAAGGATTTTAAAAATCATACACAGTTAAATAATAGGCAACAGGGACCTTTTATAGCTTGTTTGAGACGTATAAAAAAAAATCAAGCGTCGGATGTATAATTTACATAAAACAATCCCTTTTCCATCCCATTTTAAATATAGTTCGATATAAGCCCTGTAAAGAAATCACACACACCGTTAAATAATAGGCAACAGGGCCCTTTAAAAGAACATTTGAAACGTCTAAAAAAAAATCAAGCCTCGGCTGTATATTTTATATAATAAAGTATATCTTAAAAAAGCCCTATTCCATCCAAGTTAGATCGCCTTAAACAGATCGGACCTCTGGGGATCGAGAAATGCATTTTAAAGCACTCTTTGGCAAAGCCTTTGGGAGCAATTCACACCTCACAGGCGTCTGTTGAGGCCCCGGGGGCCAGGCCAGATCTTTAAACCCAGGTCAGATCATTCGGGGGTCAGTGTGAAAAAACTGCCTTACCTTGTGGCATGCAAAGGTGACTTTTTAAAAAATACAGGACTTGTCGGTGTCCGGCTTTGCTCTCAAATCCCTCAGCTACTAGCAAAGTCACGGGTGGCACAGCAGAAGGGTTTCTGAACCATTTTTTAGTGAATTTATTTTGATCTATTTGCATGTCAGCTCCCTGTTTCCTGATTATCACATAGTGTGAGAAAAGAAGGACATTCTGAGAAGCAGTTTCAGAGAGCCATCTCCACTCCAACTATTTTAGACCGATTTCTCAACTACCAACTTGCTGTCTGTAAGATCCCTTCCTCCGACCCCAACCTGTTCGTGAGCGCCCAGAACGTAACGTCTGTCCATGGATTGTACTTCACTTTTCAAGGTAATGCATGAGATAACTAGTTTGATATAAGCCTTGTAAAAATCACACAAACGTATGCCGCAGTTCCCTTTTAAATCACGTTTGAGACGTATAAAAAAATCTGACCTGGGCGATTGGTGGATGATACCAAGAATGTTCACATATATATACAGAGATTAACCTTAGGGCTTATTTTCCAGGGTCTGTCTAAAATCAGACAAAAGACAGTTACTAAAAAAGATTTGCTCTTTGAGCCAGGAGGTTATAGTAAAGTGTGCTTGTTTAACTAGATGCAGGGTTTAAAAATGCAGGCAGGCTGTGAATTAGCTGTGGCATAGTTAAGAGCTAAGTATTCTGAAATACGTGCAGAAGGGCCCCATTTGTGAAATGCGTACTCTTTCGAATCGGAATCCCGCTGTAACCGGTTGTTTTCTGTACGGATCCGCCTGTTTTTAAAAGTCTGAGGTAATGAAACATTTTTACTTTATAAACCCTCATTTGGATAGCCGGTTGGAGACAGCCTCCAAGGATGAACAGAGACCAGGAGCTTAATGCAACTGTGTTTTCATTCCAAGTAAAATGACCAGTTGCTTTAACATGAAAATAAAGCATCTTTACAAAATAAAGCATCTAAAAGCATCTTTGTAAAGGTCCAATTTTAAAACATTATAAGATAAAGCCTTGTTTCCAAAAGAGTTCTGCCCATTTTTTCCAACAGTTTTCTTGACTGATCTTTGGAATCATCAGTGCCTTTCTGATCACATCCACCCCAAACATAGCATATAACTTAATTTCTGTACTGTACTCATTTTAAATGATAATAGCCAGTATAAGTTCCCTAAAGGAACTGGGTAGGAACTGGAGACATCTGATATCTTCTATCATATATCTTTTTTTCTTTTTTGCAAGCCCAAGCAATTCAGATTGTGCTCACAACACAAATGTACGGTTATTTTTTCTCAAATGGCCAAATCTTTGTCATGCTAATCATGAAAAATTTAAAAAAATAAAAATCAGATTTTATTCTCATTACAGTTTATTTGCATATTTTATTATACATACTTGACTTTTATCGACATTTACCTTATTTATTTATATATATATATATTTATTTTTCTAGTATCAGAATGTAGTTTAAGTTAATTTGTTTTGGGTTCAATAGATGTATTTTTCATATTTTCGATTCTTGATTTCTTTTTTCACATCTTCGCACCCCCTAGGTGGGGCCCACCCCACAGTTTGAGAATCACTGTTGTAGGGGGGTTATTTGTAAAACACTCTGTGGCACTTCAAGCTAAATTAGATTCCCTCAGTTATTCAGCTGTCCATCGGTGTTACATTTTTGTTATAAATTGTATTTAGTCTCTCTTTATTTACTAAACATTTTATACGATGATTAGAAAACAGTTATCTTGTTCAGGCTTTAATTTAAATCAGCATTTTCATCAACAGGTTATAACCACTTTGGTACGCAGGGTGCTTTGTATAATACAAAGTTTTAGAAATTCTGTTAACGCTTGGTAAGAGCCTTCCATTTTACATCAGTTGTGAGCCCCTGAAAAATAAGAATAGTTATTGTATCTTATATGAGCCTATACACTACAGGGCTGATGATTAGGCTTATTTTGGACACGTTAGGCAATTCAAGAAGGAAAATGTTTTAGTGAATATTTACATAATATCTATAATATGGGTTAACACAAGAATTAAAATTTTACTAAAACTGTGAGGTTTATTCTTTCTTTTAGGTAGTCCATCTATCATTGAAAATGGCTTTTCCCCTCTGTTTGTGAAAAAAGCACCTTTTGTTTTAGTAGCATTCAGGGTGAAGGGGATGTAAGTTTGAACTGGGATTCCAAGAGTCAACAAGTGTCTGCAATCTTCTTGAATACGAGTCAAAGGACCAGGGTTTGTGCAATGATCACAGTCAGGGGCAGAGTTAAGCTAGACATTATTATTCCAAAATGAAACATTGACTCACCCATATCACAAATATAAGATAGTAAAAACTAAAATTTACAAATACTAAGTCACAGAGGAGATTAAAAATCATATTAAGACCGGATCAACAAGGGATCACCCCAAACTCACAGCACACTACAACAGAACCTACGTGTTCTGCGGTATATTATCAGTTAAACTGTCATCTGTTTAGGCAGTTCCACAGGGTTGCAAAGAGTTGGGGAAAACATTATTTAACATCTGCTAGTATGATGCTCTGTGGTGGGTTGGCACCCTGCCCGGGATTGGTTCCTGCCTTGTGCCCTGTGTTGGCTGGGATTGGCTCCAGTAGACCCCCGTGACCCTGTGTTCAGATTCAGCGGGTTGGAAAATGGATGGATGGATGGATAGTATGATGCTAATTAACATTAGCCTGTTATTGTTAGAATCCTATCTGGCACTAAAAGTGAGGTGTGTGTTCCTCCTGATTCAGGAAGAACATTAAATATTGGAGTTTAGAATACTAACTAGACTGGTAGTCTTGATGGTATGGACATTTGTGCCAAAATAATTAAATAAATAAAAGTTAATTATGAAGTAAATAATCACATGAAAAAGTGGAGTTATAAAGGAGTTATTACAATTTGAAAAACTGCCGTGATGTATAAAAAAAACATTGATAAGATGACAAAACCAGCATGAAAAGAAACCTTTTGAAATAAATAATAAGCTTTTTTTGACATGTGCAGTCTGGAATAGTCTGAATATGTCTTAAACAGTTAATTTTTAAATAAAACATATTAAAAATATTAAAAGTGAATAAAGTACAGAAGTAGCCTTTAATGATATCCATTCGTGTTAAGTATTATCAAGCACTGGGTTCTGTTTATAAGATTTATTTAATTTAGTTATAAGCAAAATGATTGGCTGCATTTTGCTTTGAAATTAACCATAGTTTGATACAGCTTTAAGAATTAGAATGCAAGACGAAACTATATACTTAATAACAAATGTTGCTGTTTCAATAGGGATATTTTGGATCTCTGTTTTATTTTAACCTTTTGACAAGAAACCCCTGGACAGGGACATATACCACATATATTGAAAATGAACAGTGCCGACATGCTAACTAAATAGATATAATCTAAGATATTTTAGAATATGGACCTCTGCGCTAACCCCATGATTCTGACAAACTAAAGGGTCTCCACTTAATTGTCAAACTTTCTGCAGGGCTGTGAATCTTGTAATGGAGAGTGTAAAAGATTCTTTAATCTTTACTCTGTAAAGGTCAATATGACGGAGATGTAGCGCCTGTGTCCACAGTGTTAACCAATCATAGGACATGATGTTCAAAATTCACCTAGGGTTTTTCCGAAGAGATGGGACAAGTGCGGCATGTGTTCTGTATTCTCTTTTCTGTATTACCTATTCACAATGACCATACTCCCGAGATCTTAGGCCTTTTTATGTAGAAGTACATTTCACAGACCTGAATAAGAGACAACCCTCAAAATGCTCTTGACACAAAGGAGGGCCAATCAGGCAGGTGGGGTGGGAATCTCTTTTCAAAGAGTCTTTGCCCCCAAGCGGCCAGGATGTGCAGGGCTATAAAAAACTTTTTTCAACGACATGTTTTGAACGGTTAACAATCAGCACCTCTCTGGCTATGCTTCTGATCAGGCATGATGGTCTACGGACCAGACTGTCCCCTACGATGGCCTGTTTTGATGTGAGGCTATCGTGCCCGACTCCGAGGACTCTATGCCTAACAGCTAGCCTCCTGACCAGCCTTCTTGACCAGCCTTCTTATGCCTTCAAATGACCAGATCTAGGAGCCTGACCCTCCGTTACCTGCCCCTGGTAATATGTATTGGTTGGATACTTTCCTGGAGAACCACGCAGTACATGACATTTTTGTACATGCTAATGATGTTCCGGGGAGCCTAGCAGGGGCTGAGGAGATAGCCATTTAAGCCAGGCAACAAGAAGAGTTTGTGTAAGACCTGGTAGAGGTTCCGGCCGCTTGGAAAATATCATCCAAGGATGCGGATTATGCGGCATGGTCCTTGAACAAACTGACGGAACCTGGGTGAAACATTTCAAAAGGCTCTGAAGCCGGGGAAGAGTTGGATGACGGCTCTGCTGGATGTAATAGTGGATTGGTACCTAAAAGTACCAGTCAGGGATGTTGAATAGACCAACCCAGCCAGGCACGGCCTACGTGTCTGTTTGAGACTGACCAGCTCGGCAGCAGCTGCTGTCTGTTTTCTGCAAACCGTGGCTCAGGAGCCTTGTCATCAAGACTCTGGGTTGCTTCAACATCTTTCTGCCTTTTCACCAGATTCACGCCTTTGTACAAAAATGCTGTCGATGATCGGAAAAAATGAATATTCTATTAAGGAGGCTATTGTACAAGACTTTCATAACACGGACGATGACTTTTTCTCAAAAATATTTGAAATAGCCGAGGCTTTCTCCAAAGTCATTTTTCTGGACTGGATAGGTCTGATGGACCTTTAGGTTTTATGGGGTATAAGACCTAGAAAAATCAGATGAAGTGTCTGAACTGAATGTATCAGTGATATCATATGCTTTTGTCGGCTTTTAAACAGGCTGTTGAGTTGTAATATTATGTTTTGAAGTGGTTGGTAAAACCTCTCTGAATTTTTATATTGTTTTTGAAAATGACTAATAAAGTACCATTTGATTTTTAAACCCTAACCCTAATTTCTTTCACCGTCGAGGATGGAGCAGGTCTTGGAAAAAGCATATTATAACTCTGAGAATGCGGTGGTCCTTGGTGGAGCAAAGACTATTTGAAAAGAGATTCCCACCACACCCGCCTGATTGGCACTCCTTTATGTCAAGAGCATTTTGAGGGTTGCCTCTTATTCAGGTCTGTGAAATGTACTTCTACATAAAAAGGCCTAAGATCTCGGGAGTATGGTCATTGTGAATAGGTAATACAGAAAAGAGAATACAGAACACATACCGCACTTGTCCCATCTCTTCGGAAAAACCCTAGGTGAATTTTGAACATCATGTCCTATGATTGGTTAACACTGTGGACACAGGCGCTACATCTCCGTCATATTGACCTTTACAGAGTAAAGATTAAAGAATCTTTTACACTCTCCATTACAAGATTCACAGCCCTGCAGAAAGTTTGACAATTAAGTGGAGACCCTTTAGTTTGTCAGAATCATGGGGTTAGCGCAGAGGTCCATATTCTAAAATATCTTAGATTATATCTATTTAGTTAGCATGTCGGCACTGTTCATTTTCAATATATGTGGTATATGTCCCTGTCCAGGGGTTTCTTGTCAAAAGGTTAAAATAAAACAGAGATCCAAAATATCCCTATTGAAACAGCAACATTTGTTATTAAGTATATAGTTTCGTCTTGCATTCTAATTCTTAAAGCTGTATCAAACTATGGTTAATTTCAAAGCAAAATGCAGCCAATCATTTTGCTTATAACTAAATTAAATAAATCTTATAAACAGAACCCAGTGCTTGATAATACTTAACACGAATGGATATCATTAAAGGCTACTTCTGTACTTTATTCACTTTTAATATTTTTAATATGTTTTATTTAAAAATTAACTGTTTAAGACATATTCAGACTATTCCAGACTGCACATGTCAAAAAAGCTTATTATTTATTTCAAAAGGTTTCTTTTCATGCTGGTTTTGTCATCTTATCAATGTTTTTTTTATACATCACGGCAGTTTTTCAAATTGTAATAACTCCTTTATAACTCCACTTTTTCATGTGATTATTTACTTCATAATTAACTTTTATTTATTTAATTATTTTGGCACAAATGTCCATACCATCAAGACTACCAGTCTAGTTAGTATTCTAAACTCCAATATTTAATGTTCTTCCTGAATCAGGAGGAACACACACCTCACTTTTAGTGCCAGATAGGATTCTAACAATAACAGGCTAATGTTAATTAGCATCATACTATCCATCCATCCATCCATTTTCCAACCCGCTGAATCTGAACACAGGGTCACGGGGGTCTACTGGAGCCAATCCCAGCCAACACAGGGCACAAGGCAGGAACCAATCCCGGGCAGGGTGCCAACCCACCGCAGAGCATCATACTAGCAGATGTTAAATAATGTTTTCCCCAACTCTTTGCAACCCTGTGGAACTGCCTAAACAGATGACAGTTTAACTGATAATATACCGCAGAACACGTAGGTTCTGTTGTAGTGTGCTGTGAGTTTGGGGTGATCCCTTGTTGATCCGGTCTTAATATGTTTTTTAATCTCCTCTGTGACTTAGTATTTGTAAATTTTAGTTTTTACTATCTTATATTTGTGATATGGGCGAGTCAATGTTTCATTTTGGAATAATAATGTCTAGCTTAACTCTGCCCCTGACCGTGATCATTGCACAAACCCTGGTCCTTTGACTCGTATTCAAGAAGATTGCAGACACTTGTTGACTCTTGGAATCCCAGTTCAAACTTATATCCCCTTCACCCTGAATGCTACTAAAACAAAAGGTGCTTTTTTCACAAACAGAGGGGAAAAGCCATTTTCAATGATAGATGGACTACCTAAAAGAAAGAATAAACCTCACAGTTTTAGTAAAATTTTAATCCTTGTGTTAACACATATTATAGATATTATGTAAATATTCACTAAAACATTTTCCTTCTTGAATTGCCTAACGTGTCCAAAATAAGCCTAATCATCAGCCCTGTAGTGTATAGGCTCATATAAGATACAATAACTATTCTTATTTTTCAGGGGCTCACAACTGATGTAAAATGGAAGGCTCTTACCAAGCGTTAACAGAATTTCTAAAACTTTGTATTATACAAAGCACCCTGCGTACCAAAGTGGTTATAACCTGTTGATGAAAATGCTGATTTAAATTAAAGCCTGAACAAGATAACTGTTTTCTAATCATCGTATAAAATGTTTAGTAAATAAAGAGAGACTAAATACAATTTATAACAAAAATGTAACACCGATGGACAGCTGAATAACTGAGGGAATCTAATTTAGCTTGAAGTGCCACAGAGTGTTTTACAAATAACCCCCCTACAACAGTGATTCTCAAACTGTGGGGTGGGCCCCACCTAGGGGGTGCGAAGATGTGAAAAAAGAAATCAAGAATCGAAAATATGAAAAATACATCTATTGAACCCAAAACAAATTAACTTAAACTACATTCTGATACTAGAAAAATAAATATATATATATATATAAATAAATAAGGTAAATGTCGATAAAAGTTAAGCATGTATAATAAAATATGCAAATAAACTGTAATGAGAATAAAATCTGATTTTTATTTTTTTAAATTTTTCATGATTAGCATGACAAAGATTTGGCCATTTGAGAAAAAATAACCGTACATTTGTGTTGTGAGCACAATCTGAATTGCTTGGGCTTGCAAAAAAGAAAAAAAGATATATGATAGAAGATATCAGATGTCTCCAGTTCCTACCCAGTTCCTTTAGGGAACTTATACTGGCTATTATCATTTAAAATGAGTACAGTACAGAAATTAAGTTATATGCTATGTTTGGGGTGGATGTGATCAGAAAGGCACTGATGATTCCAAAGATCAGTCAAGAAAACTGTTGGAAAAAATGGGCAGAACTCTTTTGGAAACAAGGCTTTTTCTTATAATGTTTTAAAATTGGACCTTTACAAAGATGCTTTTAGATGCTTTATTTTGTAAAGATGCTTTATTTTCATGTTAAAGCAACTGGTCATTTTACTTGGCTACTGAAAATATATTTTGTTCACTAATGCTTTAGTGTTTAATTAAGAATTACCTGAATATTTGATAATTAGTTTAAGCAGAAAGAGTAATTAGCTCTGCTATTTAGTGAGCTATACAAACGTGCTGAGCTGTTGGCTAAAGCTGATTTTAAAAACATGATTTTAGTTCAATGAACTTCGGATGTGCAGAAGAGCGCTTCCTACAACCCTTGCCTCTAGTTAAACAAGCACACCGCACTATAGCCTCCTGGCTCTAAGAGCAGAAGCGTATGAGCTATGAATGAATTTTCAGAGACAAGAAATTTAAATGTAATAAAGGTAAAGTTGTCTTGGAGACAGGATGACCACATCATACCTAGATTAGCTTTATAAAATCAGTATAAAAGCTGATCAAAAAAGAATAAAGGAAAGATCTTGACTTATGGCTGATACCTCACACAACACAAAAAAAATGGGTCACCTGGAAAAAAACGAAACATCTAGCAATACCAGGTTGTGTGGTGTTCACACTTTATTTTTCTTTTGTTTTATGGCACTGTGTATTTGACCTATAATACTTTTCTTTTTCTCTTGCCTGTTATGGAGCTCTGTCTAATTATCTAAAGTTTCAGGAATTGGGAAGTGATGAACTATTTTGGTAAGAATATGTGTTAAGGTCTACGTAAGAAAGAGTATAAAGGGGAAAAGTGTCACCCTAGGACCCTCCCATGACAAAACAAAAATCATAATTGGGCTTTTCTGTTTTTAACTTTTTAATTAAAAATAGTAAAATGTTTTCTAATTATCACCTGTGTTAATAGAAATAATTTTAGTTTTTTGAGTAGACAGAAAATATCAATTTTGTGCTAGTGTAACAGTGAGTGCTTTTAAATGCACGTACAAAACTGGGATATGGTAGAAACCTGCTTTCTTATAAATCTCCGTTTAAATGCACAAGTGTATTTACAGAGTTTTCCTTTGTCAAAAGGCTCCTATGTTATAGAAATGAGCTAAGCAAAAAATCAAAAATCATCATAAGCACTGCCATTCCTTTCATTACTAGTTTAATAGATTCGAAAGGATAAATATGAATACATGCGCAAGATGTGCCTAGTACCTCGAAAACAAAAGGCTACAATGCGGCGGAAAGCTCCGGCTTCCAGCGACCTTTTAAATGCTACGGAAATGGAACTGAATAAACAAATGAAATTCATACTTGAACGCGGTGACTTGAGCTCTGATGCAAAAGTAAAACTTTATACGACCGTCTTACAAAGATACCAGACCTTTGTGAAAAAAGCGGATAAAGAAACAGGTACCATAGAAAAATGTATACATACAAACTTTTTAAAGACGTAAATAAAAACAGACAGCCAGGTCTCAGGTTCCCTGTGTATTAAGATATAATCTCATACATACAGGTACATCTTATACTATTCATTTATCCCATTATTCAACAATACACTTGATACATCTAAAAATCATCCGGACTTTGGGGCTACTAGGCTGTATTAAAATAATTACATTTCATTTAGAGGAATGAAAACACAGTTGCATTAAGCTCCTGGTCTCTGTTCATCCTTGGAGGCTGTCTCCAACCGGCTATCCAAATGAGGGTTTATAAAGTAAAAATGTTTCATTACCTCAGACTTTTAAAAACAGGAGGATCCGTACAGAAAACAACCGGTTACAGCGGGATTCCGATTCGAAAGAGTACGCATTTCACAAATGGGGCCCTTCTGCACGTATTTCAGAATACTTAGCTCTTAACTATGCCACAGCTAATTCACAGCCTGCCTGCATTTTTAAACCCTGCATCTAGTTAAACAAGCACACTTCACTATAACCTCCTGGCTCAAAGAGCAAATCTTTTTTAGTAACTGTCTTTTGTCTGATTTTAGACAGACCCTGGAAAATAAGCCCTAAGGTTAATCTCTGTATATATATGTGAACATTCTTGGTATCATCCACCAATCGCCCAGGTCAGATTTTTTTATACGTCTCAAACGTGATTTAAAAGGGAACTGCGGCATACGTCTGTGTGATTTTTACAAGGCTTATATCAAACTAGTTATCTCATGCATTACCTTGAAAAGTGAAGTACAATCCATGGACAGACGTTACGTTCTGGGTGCTCACGAACAGGTTGGGGTCGGAGGAAGGGATCTTACAGACAGCAAGTTGGTAGTTGAGAAATCGGTCTAAAATAGTTGGAGTGGAGATGGCTCTCTGAAACTGCTTCTCAGAATGTCCTTCTTTTCTCACACTATGTGATAATCAGGAAACAGGGAGCTGATATGCAAATAGATCAAAATAAATTCACTAAAAAATGGTTCAGAAACCCTTCTGCTGTGCCACCCGTGACTTTGCTAGTAGCTGAGGGATTTGAGAGCAAAGCTTCTTTAGCAGCCAGCTCCATAGACATTGCTATCTCAATCGCTTTCTGCAATGTGAGGTTGGCCTCAGTGAGTAACCGCTTCTGAAGGCCCTCACTTCTTAATCCGCACACTAGCCTGTCCTGTAAGGCATCATCCAAATTAGCCCCAAATTCACAATATTCTGTAAGTTTCTTGAGCACTGCTACATATTGAGCAACAGGCTTGCCTTCTTCCTGGTTCCGTTTGTGAAATCTAAATCTTTCAGCTATTAATAACGGCTTAGGCGAAAAATGTAATTCCAGAATCTTTACAATATCATTAAATGACTTGTTACCGGGTTTTCCTGGCTGTACCAAACTTCTCAGTAGACTAAATGTCTTTTCCCCAATAACGCTAAGAAATGTCGGCACTTTCAAGACATCATCAATGGCGTTGGCTTTCACAAAAAACTCAAATCTGCTCCGTATAATCGCTCCATTGCTCAAATGAATCATCGAACGGCCCGAAATGTCCCGTTATCATTGCCATTTTATCCCTTGTGCTTATCTTCAGTGAATGGCTAAGGAACTTTACCACATAAATAGAAAAAAAAAAAAAAAACAAAAAAACTTGCAGCTTTTCTCTTTCCTCTCCAGCGCAAAAAAAAACCTTACTTTATACGTTACGTAGCAATAGAGGTGCACTTTTAAGTCTGTCGCATCTTCGTTGCCAGTGTTATATTTATGGGCAATAATATTGTACCAATAAAAAGGAAGAAGACGGAGACAGGTTCATAGTAATAAACTTTAACAGGTCCTTTACTAATATCGTTTTCAGAGTACACGTTACACAGCCTTATTATTATTATCACTTCCTCTAAACTCCCCAATACCCATAATTCCTTATTACTACAGAATCCCCAAAAGTCCAGACTACAATATACTACAATGGTCTCCTCCACCACAACTGCCACATTGAAGACCTCATGTGGGAATGAATCCTGAAGTACACCTTCATGGCTAATCAGGTGTCCTATTTGCATCCCCTTCATAATTGCATCCAGGTGTTCACCATGGGCCTATAGAGGAAAAAAGAATATTAGAAACTGTGCCCTTGTCGATTTTTTCCCTTTTAAAAGTAAAATTATTCTAAAAAGCTAATCTGAATAGTTGTGAGGACACTTGAAATTAAGAAAATTAACTGAGTTGATAGCAAGTGTCATTTAGTTTGGCATTGTATATATGCAACATCTAAAAACTATCAACTAGCAACTACCCATGGCTATATGCAATATATAGGATGCACACCTATCACAGCATTTAACAAACCAAATATTGGTTGTTAAAAATTAATGTCTACTTAAACTGTGGTGATATCACTCAAGAAGTAAAGAATTAAAAGAAATGTTTTCATACTTCACACATATCTTCAAATATGTAGTATGCTAGACCAAGCAGTGCAGCAGTTCTTCTCTTCTGGTTTGTGTCCTACCAGATGAAAAAAAAAAATCAAACAAAGGAATAGTTAAAGTGTGCACAATAAATGATAACATTTTATCTATACACTTACTACTTGCACCTTTCTAAAGACGCTGCAAGAAACTTTCTGCTAGACATTTCTGCTGCTTTAAACACTTCAAGAAGTCTTGGAACTAGGCCATCTAATTCTTCAACAAATGACTACAAAAGGTCTCTAGTGACGATCCTCTTGAACTCTACACTTATCCGGGAGAGAGAGATAACTTAGACGGCAACACACCTTAACCTCATATGTGTAAGCATGTTGAAGACTTTATTTATAATTTGGTCTAGTATGTAGTCATTTACCTGTCTCTCAGTAAAAAGTGCTGGTCTTCTAGTAAAGACTTCAGAAAAATGTGGTTGACCACCCACTATTCCCTTCTTACAGTGTGAACAAGTGGAGATCATCAGTTCATCCACATTCTGTAGATCAGGATCTTTTTTCTGCATTTCAGTCACAAGTTTCTGCATTTAAGTCACAAGTTTCTGCTTCTTCTCACTTGTCCTCTGCACTCTGTCCTTCAGGTGGATCTGGCAAATAATATACTTCACCCTTTTTGGACTTCTTGACACTCTTGCCTTTATAATCTTCTCTTTTCATTTTCTTTACAACCTCTGGGTGTCCAACAGCACTCAAACTCTGTTAGTAATTGCCCATCTTAAATTTCAGGCTATACACCCAGCCATGCCGTCGTTTGCCAAATTCTTGCTCCTTGAGACAAGGATGTTCTTCAACAAAAGAATACTAATCTTTACTTGGGTAGGCAGTAATCTTTGACATTAAATCTACTAGTTTGTCAAGTATGTCACTCTTGACACTCTTGGAAATCACTATTACAGATCCATCTTTAACATAAGCATCATTTGCCTCCTTTAGCTGTAGTTCAACATCATAGGAGAAACATGGAATTTCAAAAGGATAAGGCCAAACTACAGACTCTCCATTACAGAAAGATACCAGGCTTCTGGTATGCAAAGTTGAATCTGAGTAAACTCATTCAGAAGGGGTAAACAAAACCTTTAAAGTCACCCACTCTGTTGGAAGATCTTTGATATCTGTCAAATTACATAATTTGTTACCAAATTCTGAATCTTCAGATTGTAAGATAAAGCTCCCTCTCAGCCCAATCTTGGTTCACAATAGCTAATATAGTTCATTAACTGATGGAGGGATGTTTTCAATGGAGAGGAGCTTTAGTTCATTTTCAGACACAATGACACAAAGCAGGATTTTGGATTAGAAATTATTAGCTGATAAAGAGAAAAATTATCAAATTAATAAAATATTCCAATGAGGTAGACTGTCAGATGCCTTTCTCCCTCACACACATAAAATACCTATAGATTTTACCAACTCTTTGATGAATTATATGGTGCCACTATAATCTTAAAACTTGAACAACTGAACAGCTAGAGCCTAATTTAAAATTTTACCATACAACCCTTCAAAGTTATAAACATGCTTTTAAACATGAAAATTGTTCAACATTTTCAAGTGTCAGGTTGAACTGTAAAAAACACCACTTACCTTAATATAACAAGAATGTTCTTGGAGTGACTAGCAGGTGTCCTTCAACAAGGTAGGACACAACTGGGATGTGGTCATTCAGGTCCTCAATTTTGGTGACCAGTGTTTCCACAGGGGTTTTTCAGAAGAGCTGGTAACACATAAGATGCTCCAAGAAGCATGCTTAAAAGTTTCAACAATAAATTACATTTGGCCAGCCACAATACATATTCCCAGTATTTTCATAAAATCTGTAAATCCACATGTGCTTCCAAAGTAAAGAATCATTCCTTTAGAAAACTTATACTTAACACTGGATTTAAGCCCAATAATGTCAGTGTCACTAAACCTACTCGGAATGCTCTGTCTGATATTACCATATAAAAAGTATACACACACAGCAGACACTTTCCCAGTCTCAACTTCTGGCTTGAAATTGTTTGGCATTTCAAGATAGGATGCCAGCATTAGCTGGTGTCTTGTTGACAGGTATAGCAGAACATTGTTGAAGCTGTGGTACCATCTTTAAAAAAAGTGTTTTTCTTCAAATCCAATCATTCGAAGGTCAATTAGGGGTCCAAAATTCTTTATATGTTAAGGGTAATGCTCCATACAGTGGACACAACTTATAATTAGGGAACACCTCTAAAAGCAAATGCCTATGTTCAGAAATTTTAGATAGCAAATAACAGAGTGTTTCTGAAGAGAAATTATATAATAATTTCACCAAATCTTTTAGCTCAAGAACTGTTTCCCATGTTTGATCAACTTGTGGAAAAAGGTTGAGAATAATAAATGCAAGGAACCTTATATGAGTCCAATTTTCTTGTCCATTACCATCTGTAATTCCACTTTCTTGAAAAGCTGATGGTATTCTCTGAGGAAGATTTAATTTGTCAGCAAATTTTAAAGGAAAGAATTGTATTTTGATTAAACTCCTCTAAGGTTAAATAATTTTTAGAAATCAAATCTGAAAGACATAGGCTTAGCTCTACAGGTATAATTTTGTCCAGTACCCGTCATTTAGAGAATCAGGTGGAAAGCCATTACAAGCATGAAAGTACACCATCCTGTGTTTTACATCATCAACACACAGCCGTCCATTTTGCTTAAGCACATTTACAGCTTTATCAAACAACTTGGATGATCTTAGAGCAATAGTCCAACTTCTGATGGCATGGGTCTGAATGTTTTCCCAGTTTGCCAGACAAAATCTACAAAACTTTTGTACATGAAAGGACTCCTGGAATTCACCTAGAGAGCGTGCAGCCAAGTTGCTGGCAGGCACATACAGTATAACACTGTCCATTTCACATAAGAACCAAGTTTCTAAATGAACACACCCTTCTCTTTCTAGCTGTTCAATATCTTTACCATCCTGAAATGTTTTATACTGGTCAATTTATAAGACAGGATTATTTACTCAAAATACTTTCAGTATCTCATCTCTTTTTAAAAGTTCACTTGATAGTTAATGAATAGGAATATAAACAAAAGTATGGGTTCTTTCATATGCATTGAACATGTATTCAACAGGCTCAATAACTGTGAAGTTGTGTTTGTAACATTATTGCCTTTAGTGCTCTGTGCTTAGCGGTCCTTCCCTTGAAAGCAGATTTAGTAGGCCTGAACTTTGCAGGGCATCTCTCAATGCATCAACAACACATTTCTCAGATGTACAATCATGTTCCTTTAAAACATTTTCAATTGAAACTTTATTTATTCGTCTGGCAAATTTATTTCCTGAATAGCTGACTGTGACACATGCAAGACTATTTGCATTCAAAGGAAAAGAGATGGTACTCGATGTCAAACTATCTTGTTTTCTAGCCAGGTTTCAAACTCTGGCACAATCATATCTAGAGGCGTTAAATCCATGGTGTCTGACTGTGTGTTACTTGAAGAGGTCTGATAGCTGCAACTTACAATAAGCTCAGGTCAGAGATTTTGTAAAGTGGAAGACTGGTGATAATGACTTCTATGAGCAGTAAATGCAGAAACCATGCTAGATTTAAAACAGCAATCACCAAAAGGGCAATTAACAATCTATTTGTTCCTCAAATGTCTTTTTAAATAAGAAAAATATTTTTGGATAGTGCTGGGCTCTGCATATGTGCATAGTTCACAGGTAATTTTGGCAACCAGTGAAAGAGATGTCTCTTTCATGTGCTTTTTTTAATGATTTTTAAGTTCCATAAAGATATTTAAGTAGTCATTGTAAACAGAGTTTTAAACCCCTCCTGTGATGTCCATGATTGATCTTGTAGTGGTGAAGGGTGTCTTTTTTATAACTAGAAGAAAAATCACAAAATATACAGTCCCACTTCATGTAGCTTCTGAAAAAACTCACAGTAATCAAGATTACAACTGTAGTCAAAATAGATGGAGCAGTCCACACCTATGTGCAATACTCACTATTAAATGAAAATGCATCGACTACACTAGAAGTAAGAACCAGAAACCACTTTCAGACTGTATACTGAGCATCCATCCATCCATTTTCCAACCTGCTGAATCCGAACACAGGGGTCTGCTGGAGCCAATCCCAGCCAACAAGGCAGGGAACCAATCCCAGGCAGGGTGCCAACCCACCGCAGAACACACACAAACACACCCACACACCAAGCACACACTAGGGCCAATTTAGAATCGCCAATCCACCTAACCTGCATGTCTTTGGGAGGAAACCGGAGCGCCTGGAGGAAACCCATGCAGACACGGGGAGAACATGCAAACTCCATGCAGGGTGGACCCGGGAAGCGAACCCAGGTCTCCTAACTGCGAGGCAGCAGCGCTACCACTGAGCATTCATATTTTAAATAAATGAAGACAACAAATGTTGATAATGATCTCTTTTGATATACTAACATACAATACACTGACCTTTATCAAAGCTACCACGTTAATCGAATATTCTGTCTTTGGCGCGTAATGCTACAAGCATTTGGAAATGACAAGATGTGCAATGTGATTCTTTTCTGCCATTCACTGTAGTTCTTGGATTATTCAAATGCCAGATCTCAATAAATCAAGACTGTTCTCATTGTGGTAAGTTGTCATTGAATGATGCAAAATGATAATATAACATTATAATAAACAGATTATTTAAGACCAGGGGGGTATTTTCCATACGTCGCTTAAATCATCCGAGATTAGATGCTTCATCTTGGATGAGTTAATGCCTGTGAAACTCATCTGGGATAAGTTGGTTTTTCAAACGCAGCGGTGTAGTAGATTAGTCCAGCTGGATCTAATCATCCGAGATGAATGCGCGCTCCCACGCTGATTGAAAAGCCCATATATATTGAGTCTAGAAAACATGATCAGCAAGTCTTTGATAGGCTGTAACAAAATGACGAAAGAACAGGCACATTTTTTTCACACAAGTGGAGCAGGACCTTTTGTTTGAAGGACATGAAGAATTTCAAGATTTAATATGCACAAGAGGTAACACTGCAAAAGCAGCCCAAACCAGAAAAGATGGCTGGCAAAAAGTGACCGACAAATTAAACGCTAAGTAGTGTGCATTGTACTTACTGAATTCAGCATTTCATTTCCTATGTGTCAGATTAATTATTATTTAATATGTCATAATTCCAGATCAAATGTGAGCACAAAGAGAGCATGGGAACAGGTTAAAGTGAAGCACAAGAATATACTTCAAACTGGTAAATATTGGTATATAACTATTTAAAGAATTGTTGACATAAATAATCATAATATAAAAAACATTAATTTTAAAGCTAATAAGAAGGCAGACAAGCAAAAAAACAGGTGGAGGTCCACGTGGTCCAGACCGAACCCCTGCAGAACAGTTGGCTATCCAGCAAAATGCCCATCGCCCTGTTTCTGAGAGCATTCCAGGGGGAAGCTCCTCCCCAGAACCAGTGGCAGAATGCAGTGGTCAGTCCATTTCAGGTAAAGGATGGTCATTGCATATATTTGTCCTCAATGTGTGCCATAGGTATGTTCCATATAGCCCTCTTTTTTTGTTGGGTCAGTTGCAGGGAATGTCATATCCCTAGAACTTGTGTCTGACCAATGAGATATTGACGGAGGTCAAATATTTGATGAAGACACTGTGTCTGATTATTCATCAGGGGGAGAGGTACATTTTCCAAATAATGTTTGATCAAACTCCACTCTTAATCAGTCCCATGTGCCCCTATCACATTTGAAAATCCTGGGTAATGAGAATGTTAGGCTGATTGTGAGATTCTTTATGGAACTGTGGGTGTTTTTGCCTGTGTATTACCTACCTGCAATGGCATGAAACGCATCTTTTATTGTCTGCACACGCAGGTGTCCAGGAAACACTATGAAAACCCGAAGGAAATATTTCAGAGCCAAACAGACTTTACGAATTGCCTGGCAAACTGCACTTTTAGATAGATTTTCCACATTGCCTACAGTATATAAAAAAAGTGCCTCTTGCAAAAAACCTCAAAGCAATGCATACTGTCTGTGTGGTTGTGAGAGCCCGACTTCGCCTAGATTGACTTTGAATATAAGGTGGTAATAAATCTTTGAGGTTCAATATTCTCCCTCAGCTAAAGCGGTATCTTTCGAAAAGAATTTCCTCCAGGAGCAATAAAGGATCTTGCCGATCGCGCAAAACCCTCTCTATATGAAATTCTCTTCTTATAATTTGCGCACCGATATCAATTGGTCACTCATTCATGAAGCCATGACTGAATGAATTCCATGCACGGACAACGATTAAGTGTGTGAGCTAATCCTTGTTTACATAGAAGAAACCTGCTCCAAGCAGGTTTGAGGATTTGGATGTGCTGCTATGACAACACATCCAGCAAGAGTTTCGAAAAACCGATAGATCCAGGATCATGCCAAATTTTCAACAATTACATCCGGCTAAATGAGTAATCCACATACGAAAAATTCCCCCCACATGTTAAACATCTGTGTGTATTTGTATTTAAGGATGTCACCAACATCCAGCTCCTCCATGCAGCTTCCCCTGTGTGCAGGCTGCAGTGAGGGGATGAATGAGAGACCCAGTAAATATTCAGCTTTAGCATATGATGTGAATAAGAAAATTATTTCTATGTTTATGCAAAAACAATTTGTCAATACATAGCATATTTTTCTCCTACACTTGCATTTATCAACTTTCACTCAGAGGAATTTTTCCACTCGGTTATGTTATCTACTTTTTTAAGTTAATTGCACTTATTCGGTCATAGTTAATTCCCTTGAAGTTACATTAGTGAATAATTTTGAGTTAAATATTTTTAAACTCTTGAGACTAAATTGAATTTATAAAACTTACTGTGCTGAGTTCAGTGGATGAAAATATACAGGCAGAAATAACAAAGAGGGGCTAGCATTTTTAGTGCTCTGATTTAAATCAAGATGAGATATTTCTAACTTTGTTGTCATTTTGTCTTAATTTTGCTCAGTTCTTTCTTTATTTCATCATTTCTTTGTTTGGGCACCAACATTTTTCTGTTTTCATGGGTGCCTCCAGTATGGGAGCTTCTGTGGCTGCCAATGATTAACTTTTGTGTTGCAACCAAGCAGTTATAATACTTATTCATAATATCTCTTTTGGTAAAGTAAACCCCACAGATGAGCATTCTCCATTGATGGCAAAAAATACCTCTTTTGTTAAAACTTGGAATGTTTCTTAAGAGAGTTTCTTTCAGATGTGATGCTCCTAAAGGAAAGCAGATGCTACTAGCAGTCTGTTGAGTTTGAAACAGGGAAAAATAAGTTGCTGAATGCATAGTATATTTCAATTCCCCATCAACTGACTTGGGTTCAAAAGATAATGTTTTAATTTCAGCATTTAAAAATTGATTATCAGAGGATTTAAATAATGACATAACTAGTCTCAGTGTATGTGAAAACTTGAAGGAGATAATTAGCCTAGGTCTCTGATATATGAACATATTAATCCAACTGGGCACACATTTGTCTGGGACACAACGCAAGTGGGATTCATGGCAAATACTAAGAGTGCCGCTTATATTCGCGATCTCGTTCATTCGGTCACTACCCATAGGTCATGACCATAGGTGAGGGTGGGAACATAGATTGACTGGTAAATTGAGAGTTTTCCCTTACGGCTCAGCTCCTTTTTCACCACGACAGACCGATGAAGAGCCTGCATCACTGCGGACGCCGCACCGATCCACGTGTCGATCTCATGCTCCATTCTTCCCTCACTCGTGAACAAGACCCCAAGATACTTGAACTCCTCCACTTGAGGCAGGATCTCGCTCCCAACCCTGAGAGGGCACTCCATCCTTTTCCGGCTGAGGACCATGGTCTCGGATTTGGAGGTGCTGATTCCCATCCCAGCCGCTTCACACTCTGCTGCGAACCGATCCAGAGAGAGCTGAAGATCACGGTCTGATGAAGCAAACAGGACAACATCATCTGCAAAAAGCAGTGACCCAATCCTGAGTCTGCCAAACCGGACCCCCTCAACACCTTGGCTGTGCCTAGAATTCTGTCCATAAAAGTTATGAACAGAATCGGTGACAAAGGGCAGCCCTGGCGGAGTCCAACTCTCAACGGAAACGGGTTCGACTTACTGCCGGCAATGCGGACCAACCTGTGACACCGGTTGTACAGGGACCGAACAGCCCTTATCAGGCGGTCTGGTACCCCATACTCCCGGAGCACCCCCACAGGATTCCCCAAGGGACATGGTCGAACGCCTTTTCCAAGTCCACAAAACACATGTAGACTGGTTGGGCGAACTCCCATGCACCCTCCAGGACTCTGCTAAGGGTGTAGAGCTGGTCTACTGTTCCGCGACCAGGACGAAAACCACACTGTTCCTCCTGAATCCGAGGTTCGACTATCTGACGGACCCTTCTCTCCAGAACCCCCAAATAGACTTTTCCAGGGAGGCTGAGGAGTGTGATCCCTCTGTAGTTGGAACTCACCCTCCGGTCTCCCTTCTTAAAGAGGGGGACCACCACCCCGGTCTGATGAGCTATGGGTAGTGACCGAAAGAACGAGATCGCGAATACAAGCGGCGGAAATGAGTTTCCTCCGCAGGGTGTCTAGGCTCTCCCTTAAAGATAGGGTGAGAAGCTCAGTCATCCGGGAGGGGCTCAGAGTAGAGCCGCTGCTCCTCCGCATCGAGAGGAGTCAGATGAGGTGGCTAGGGCATCTGATAAGGATGCCTCCTGGACACCTCCCTGGTGAGGTGTTCCGGGCACGTCCAACCGGGAGGAGGCCCCGGGGAAGACCCAGGACACGCTGGAAGGACTATGTCGCCTGTCTGGCCCTGGAACACCTTGGGATTCTCCCGGAAGAGCTAGAAGAAGTGGCCGGGGAGAGGGAAGTCTGGGCATCTCTGCTCAAGATGTTGCCCCCGCGACCCGACCTCGGATAAGCGGAAGAGGATGGATGGATGTCATTATTTTTGAGGCCGTTTTCACTTAACACATGAAATTAATTTTGCTAATTACGACTAGTTTCTGTTTTGTTAAAACAATTGAATGAAGATTCCTTTTCAGGCAAGAAATAATTTTAGTGTTACCTGTAGATTGTCAGGAACAAACTGAAATTTAATACATGTTTAGTTTAATATTTAAAGAAGTAGGCAGCCAAGTTTCCTGCATTTGGAAAAATCCTAAAGGTCAGCACATCCAGAGTGCCTTGGGTAATCTGTTCAGGGTTGGTTTCTGTCTTACACATAGTACAACTCTATATGATCCTAAATTATCAGAAACAGAGAATGAAAAATATTGGATGGATGAGTTCAGTATTCTACCAGTGTATCAAAATTATTAAAAGCTTGCTTGCTGCATTTCTTTACCTTCTTTACCATTTCAAGTACGAGTAGTTTTTCACAATTTATACAATAAGTAAAACTCCTGAGTTAGTTAAAAAAATCCTATGCCTGAAAATGATCCTAAATGAATAATTAAGTGTAGCACTGTGGAATCATTTAACCTAAAGAAATTATTGCTAGACTCCTTCTATGCGAGCATCTAACTAGTGTGATGAACGGCCGGGTTCCATGCCCCTGCTGTGTATGTTCCAGGGGAGCAGCCATGGACAGCTCAATACCTCCCCCGGGGCACTTGGTGGCAGCCTCCCTGGCCAACGCTGATTCCCCAACCTCCCGCAGGGCTCCATGGGAGATGGAGTCCTCCACAGCTTGGTTGGGGCCCTGGGTGGCCGCTAGGGGGGGCTGTCTTCCCACAGCCCGGCTGGACGATTCTACAGCCCCACCCGGAAGGGCAATTAGGACCAGGTGGTCAAGCACCTGGAACACTTCCGGGTGGGTTATAATAAGAGCCAGCCACCATCACTCGAGAGCCAGAGTCGGGAGGAGGAGGACTAAGCCTGAGGAGGAGTGGTGGTGATAGAAGGATTGTGGTGGTATTTGTGAGTGTTTTGGGACTGTGTTGGGCCTGTGGGACACGGGGAAGGCGTGCCCCACGGCTGAAGAAAAATAAAAGATTGTTCTATTTAAGTACGTGCCTCTACGTCAGTCTTTGCCGGGTCGGGTGCTATATAGCGCCTTTCACATCTGGCGTATTCAGCAGGATCCTGGTCTGTCCATATGGACCAGAACCTGCAGTAAAATTCGAGTAGAGATCCGGCATAGTGAACTACAACAGCGCGAGGCACGTGCTCGAATCAGTGGAGCGGCGAGCGCGCTCCAATTGCTGCCACGGACGTGCACGCGCAGCACAGTGCTCCAAAGCGCACACACGCAGCAGGGGCCGCAACCAGAGCACGCAGTACAGCACGATAGAACACTACCGAGGCCTCCGGCAAGCCCAGCACACTGAGGCGCGCTGCTGCGGCAGGGGCCGCGGGATAGACACTCAGGAGCTTCTAAGGACACCGCGTGATGGGGAAGAAGAAAGCCGGGTGGTCACAGAAGCCGACCACCAGACGCCACCATGCCACTCCGCACCACGGGTTGCAGCCTGGGGGAGGAGAGCCCGGATGAGCTTCCCAGCGCAGTGTTCCCGCAGGAGAAGCGGGAGCAGCTTCCTGAAGCAGGTAAAAGGGGGGAGGGTGTGCGTCAGTTGCCCGCCGATTAAAGGTCACAGGCGGGGGCGACGGACCTTCTCCCCGAGCCTCTCAATAACCCGAACGGGCCTGTGGAGGTTCCGCAGGTCCTGTATGGCTCGCGGTCGGCGGTAGGGGACAAGGGGAGCCCAAGTCCACCGCCGACTGACAGTATTAACTGTTCTTGGACTGCACGGGAGGTGCAATCTGTGCTCCTGGCCCTGCAGTCCTTTTGTAAGGTTTTGCAGGTCCTGCGGGAGACGAAGGAGGGACTAGACAAGACACTCGGCGCCCCGTTGGAAGTCTTTCTTGAGCGGCTTCGCACACGTGAGGCGTCATCCTCCAGCCTGCAGGACGGAACGGCACAGGTAGGTGAACCCTGGGCCGTAGAAGAAAGAGGGCGGTGTGCAGCGGCAGCAGTGATGATTAGTACTGCTTGCCAGGCCGCTCCGCCCACTACACAAGACGCTGCCGTAATGACAGACGGCATGGCAGAAGAGTGTGCGGAGAGGCAGCTGGTGAACGCTGGCTGCCAAACGACCCCACCCCGACTGCTCGCGCCTGTCTTACGCCCGTCTAAAGGGGTGCAGACGGCATAGGGTCTCCCTTCTTCCCATAAGGGGACCCAGACTGTCAGTGCACAAACAAAGAAAGAGGAGGACCCGGACAAAGAGGTCGGGTAATCCTAACAAGGTGCAGCGTAAGCCTGTTGGGTTGATGGGGCCGGAGGGCTACGCTGCAGAGGGGCGGACACGTCGTAAGCCCTCCACGGAGCGGGCGAAGGGGCAGGAGTTTCCTGCCTGCTTCCATTCCCACAAAGGTTGAACTGGAGGGGGTTGGTTGTGCTATAAATGCGGCCGCGGTGGCCATGTCTGGAGGTGTTGTCCAGTGAGGACGTCCGAGTGACAGGGACGTCGGGGCAGCACCCCCAGACCTGTTAATTATATTTTCACAGGGTGCAGCCGCGGAGCCAAGGATGCCGACTCCCTATCCTGGAGAGGACCGGCCCTCGCAGGGCAGGCCGATGAGCCCCACAAGCCTCATCTGAGGGAGGGGCAATGTGATGAACGGCCGGGTTCCATGCTGTGTATGTTCCGGGGGAGCAGCCATGGACAGCTCAATACCTCCCCCAGGGCACTTGGTGGCAGCCTCCCTGGCCGACACTGATTCCCCAACCTCCCGCAGGGCTCCATGGGAGATGGAGTCCTCCACAGCTTGGTTGGGGCCCGGGGGGGCCGCTAGGGGGGGCTGTCTCCTTCCAACAGCCCGGCTGGACAATTCTACAGCCCCAACCGGAAGGGCAATTAGGACCAGGTGGTCAAGCACCTGGAACACTTCCAGGTGGGTTATAAAAAGGGCCAGCCACCATCACTCGAGAGCCAGAGTCGGGAGGAGGAGGACTAAGTCTGAGGAGGAGTGGTGGTGATAGAAGGATTGTGGTGGTATTTGTGAGTGTTTTGGAACTGTATTGGGCCTGTGGGACACGGGGAAGGCGTGCCCCACGGCTGAAGAAAAATAAAAGTACGTGCCTCTGCGTCTGTCTGTGCCGGGTCGGGCGCTATATAGCACCTTTCACACTAGACAACCCTGAAAGTTTAATTCTTAATAAACATAGCACCTGATTTCTTCAGAATTATTCTTTTTATTGCAAAACTGATTAAGGTAAAAATAAATCATATTATAAAATGTAAAATAAATGACACCCACTTCGAACTGACAAGCTGGAGTTGCATGTTATGTAAGTTGTGGTGTTTTCATGCCCATTTTGGGTTTTGAAGTATGCAGATTTTAATACTGATAATAATAATAAATATAATTGACAATAATAATAATAATAATAATAATAATAATAATATATTTTTTGGATTAGAAATTTATTTAAAAGAGTCAAATGTGGAATGAGGGTGTATTCAGCTCTCCAGTAAAATCTACAGTATAAACACATTTGTTGGATGTCACTTCATGCTGTGTGAATTTCTGACAATAAATACAGGTAATCCTGTGATGTAAATATATGTGAATTAATTCCTTTGTGCTGCTGATATTTATATTATAGTTCAGCGTTTACTAAACCTTTAAGGTTACATGACCCAGTTTTTTTCCAGTATTTGCAACCATCTTCATCCCCTTCTGTGGATTGGCCATGTTTTTTATCAATTGAGAGAGTTTGGCCTTTGGTCCAGTACATTTATCAGAGCATTTGATGATTCAAACGAGATCATCAATGTGGCTGCGGTCCACCTGCAATGCTACCACTGTGAATCAAGCACAATTATCTGACTGGTGAATGGTGTTTCATTGGGGGTCACCTGCGATCCACCAGTGATGCTGCTGCTGTAAATTGAGTACTATTTTCAGGTAGGAGAGGGGCAGGGTTAGGTGTGTTCACGGACCACTGGTTGGGAAACACCGTTCTAGCTTTTTTGTCTTGAATTCTGGCAGGATTCACTGAACCTTTAAAAAATGTCATACTGTACTCCAAATTCTTTCATTTTGACCATCTAAGGTTTTAATCTTAAAAAAGTAGCTGCCATAACTACTCATCCAATTTTAATAATGGATAATACCTTCAGATCTATATGCATTTTGTTTGTTATTTTTTATTCTGTGCTGTGGTAATGGGATTCTCTATATTCTTTGAAACTGAGGTTTTTGTGTGTTGCAGGTCTGTAAACCTGAATATAAACATGATAGCAGGTGGCTGAGAAGTGCAAAGAGGCTGTGTGCTTATAATAGAACATACACGTTATTTACCCTGTGTGGAAGTGGGAGGCAACAAACTCAAAGACCAAGGTGTAGAAAACCTAAGAGAAGAGTAGGGGTGATTGTGGAGAAGGAGCATATTTTAATGAACACAGTAAAAGGACTGAGCTAAGAGGAAGGACTCTCACCCCAGTTTGAGTTTTAAACATTGATACAATTTCAGTGTTATGAAGAATTGTATTTTGTTGTGTGGTGAAGAAGGAGTTGCTTTTGTGGTGAATGGTGTGCTACAATTGGTGAAAAAGGTTCACCAATTTATCAAAAAGAAAAGAAAAAACATCATAAATCAGCTTCCATAACCACAAAATACCTTCTGCACACACAGAAAAATTAGTTTGCTGGCCATCTTTAAGCTTTTGTTTCTCATTGTACAAAGTTGTGGGGATCATCAGTAACAACTGATAGTATTGCTGCAAAGGGGCCTTTCTTATTCAAATATACTAACTTTATGAAATTTAGTTTTCTGTGCCATTGTGGTGTTACTGCAATAAAACAATTATTCATAAAAATAGCTTTGAAGATTCAAACAATTAATTGATATTGACAGCTAGAACACTGTTTTTAAGTGTTAGCTTACATGCATATATCTATTTTAAAAAAATCACTGTTTTAACAATTATTGTATTACAGTTTTTGATTGTAAATATGTACAGTTAATGTAAGGCATTTTACAGGATTTTTTTTTTGTACAGCGTATTCACCCATCTTCCCCAACATTTTCCTCAAGTTGAGTTTTGAGGGTCCCTAAAGTCTTCCTCCTGTCCACCTCAATATTTGGTCACTTATTCTTTTTGTCTGTGGTCCTCTGTGTAAATGAAAACTTTGTGATATTTATATGATATCAAGGAAGTTTCCATCAGTGTCCTTGTAGCCAGAATTTTATTATTAACTGTAATTTCACCTCATAGAAGTGAAGCGATATGAAAATGTTTAAAGTGAAAATGTCCCAGAATGCAACACAGCCCAGTCCATATGCAATTCTACAATAATTTGCTGTCTTATGCTTTGTCTCATGTAATTACACCATAGATTTTTCAATACAGTAGTTCATTGTGAAAAATTACAGTTAATTCCTGTGAAATGCTGGCAATTTTTTAAAAATGCGCTTTTCATTATCGAATTTGCAAATATTGTTTGATCTGCAGAGTCATTGTGAGTGAACTGCCTCTGTGTTTTCTCCATAAACCTGCCTCTATCCATAATGTGCCAACACTCATTTTATGCTTTTCACATGTGAAATTGATGCTTTTCAGATAAATGAAATAACTGAAGTAGTAATAGTTTTCAGATTAGTATATTATATTTTTTATTACATGCACTGATTTTAAGTTATGTTTTTTCTGTAATTATCGTTTATCTGTCTGGAGGAGAGTGATATAGCAATTCACATCTTGGTAGCAACATACAATATGTATAAATGTGTATTTGCGATTCAGTACATACACGACATTTCATTATAGCTATACTCAAATTATATTTTTGTGTACAAGCCCCCCCCTAAGTACCACATTCCATCAGTCTTTCCATTTTCACAAAGAAAACCAAATTGTTAATTTTTTTCCTTCTTTTTCCATCTCCACAGTTGTACAGCTTTCTTGTCCCAGTAAACAGCTAATGTAACTGGAATGTTACCTATTGGTTCTCTTTTTGTTACAGGTTAACCTAACACCCATCTGCCACTTCAAAGCCAACTCAGTATTTCAATTGCTACACTAAATCATAATATGTTGTTTTTTTTTATTATTATTGATGAAACAAGCACTTTCACCAGTATTATTATCCTTCGTGTTACAAATAATGGAATTTCCATATTTGGAATACCTTATTTTAAAGTTTTATAAGTTCAAAACTTCAAAACTCTGTGTAATCCATCAATGATTTACTATCATTATATGTCATTTATTTTGGGAAATTTGTAAAATATTCTATGTAGTATGATTAATTTTTGATAACCTACAGGTAAACTTCAGGTAATGTTCTGGTAACAGTAGTTTGCTCTTCAGCGACAGTGCCATTCCCTGTTAGTTATCAGAAAGCCTAACTACTTAAAATAGAAAAATAAGAAATACACATTTTTGCAATAGCCTCTACTAACTAATGAATTTAATACAGCACTTAGCTCTTTTTATTCATAAAATAAAACATTCCACTGCTATGCATCTCCTACAAATAAATAACCTAAATTTGGCATTATGAGAAGTTTCAAAATTTTAAATATGAGTCTAATCAAAAAATGTAAATTTGGTGAATTTGAGAGTAATATATAAAGAGAAGTTTTTACAAAAAAATCTGATTGAATAACATAGGCATCATCAGATTATTTATTGTTCTATAATCTATAGATCATTCCCACCTGATCTATTTGTAAATTTTCCATTTTAAATGCAAAATTAATTAAACTATGAAATTTCTTCTTCCATCCATCCTATCATATATTTCAGTGATGCATCAGTTATATTTAAGTTTTCTGCAATTAATTTTCAAAACAATTTTTGCTGGAATATATCTTCTCTTGGCCATGGACAAACAATTCAGTTTGATAGCAAACAAAGCAAAAATTTCCAGAGTTTGCTTAGTAGCAAGCCATCTTTGTTTCTGACTGAAAGAAGTCACAGTATATATTTTTCTTTCTGCCCAGCTTTGTAAGAACACTTTTTTCTGGCTTAATTCACAATATACTTCTCTGTTAGGCTCAACTTTTGGCACTTTCCCACCTTTTTCAGAAACCAGAGACTTTTTAGCAATTCAGGGACTTTTGTAGCATTTCCACCACTGGAACTTGGGCCATGTGTAGTTCCTAGTAATTTTTTAGCTCCTACTCCAGGTTATATACTTTCATTCAACCTGGAACTATTGAGAGTGGTGCTCAGGTGATGAATTGTGCTCATTGGTTTTCTACAAGCACTGGCGCTATCTTACAAAACCGCATCACTCTTCACAGCTGTGACCCTGGTGCTCTGCACATTGCACCACATTAAAGCAATAAACTTCTTTGTGAACTTTCAATCGCTTTGAAGCAATAGGTGTAAGAGTTCACTGTGAACTTCCAATCACAATGCATTTCACACTGCATCACTCTTCATAGCCACCTACCTAGTGTGCCTTGCAACGCACAGCATCGAAGCAATAATATTTTGTATATTTGCAGTTGGAACACAACACACAAAAGTGACCCAGGGCCTACATCGTACAGGAACTCATTGGTTCCGGAAAACAAAGTTCCAGCTTTGGAAAAAGCTTTTTATCACAGTACACTTTTCTATCTGACTAATATTTTTACATTCTAACTCATCTAACATTTTTTGTGAGACATAATTACAATACGCCTTTTTGTCTGCCACAGGAAAGTCTAAACTGTCTGTATTTGCCTGACTGGACCAATGAGCTATCCAATCATATACTAAACTGCTTTTAGAAACACACATCTTAGGTTTGAAAAGATCAGGTTATGCAACAATTGCTTAACTTTTGGTTATGAGAGGATCTAACTTAATGGCCAATCAGAAACCCTAACTATTTGAAAATGTGCTCTTTTGTCCCCAACAACTGCTTCAGCAACAATCTCTTGTTAAAAGTGATTGTTTCCTTGTTCACTACAATATTATGAGGAGTAAAGGAATGATCTAAGCTCATTAAATAACACAGACTTTACTTTAACACAAATAGTGCAGTAATGTGTCATATACCTCTACAAATATAAATAAATTAACATAGAATAAGACGCTAATACCGAGTACTTTTAGCTAATGACTTATTCAGCAGAAGTATGTCAAGAAATGCTACTGGGGCTCCTTTATACCAACACCAATATGTCTACATACAGCCTCTGTGTAACTGTGACAGCCAAGTTAGAACTTTTCTTTCTTTTGAATTTTCTTGCTTTATAGCCATTCTAGTGTGTGTTCAGACCAAAATGTGTATGTATATTTACTTATCTATTTATGTATTTATTTATTTAAAGAGCTTTTGGAAAAGTTAAAATTTCCCACTGAGGACAAATAAAGCTCTATCTGTCTATTTTATTTTTCTTTTAATATTTCTTTTAGCAACATAAGAGAATGCCTTATGTTTAGAACAACTTTGCCACAGCTAACAAAATTTACATACAGTATTGATTGTAATTTATTATTTTGTATGTTGTACTCATGTTCTTCGGAACTGTTTGGAGTTGTAAGCTGTGCTGTGCTCTTTTTTAATCCTAGATGAACACTCGGTGTCTTTTAGCTCCAGAGCTGAGAGGTCAAGATCTTGGAACTATACAGCTAACAGGCCCAGTATGGAGGAAAATAGCAGTAAGAGGGGAGAGTCAAATACAGATCAATCATTGCTAAAACAAAGTGATCCACTTTCAAATCTGTCTGGTATGTGAAGATAATTTAAAGCAATTGCTTGTTTTAGTGCATTGTTATAGGATTGATTTAAATCTATAACTCAAATATATGCATTTCCCTTTCTTTAATGGCACATCTTCAAGTGGATTTCATATGAATGCCAGTAAGACAAATTTGCTTCTAGTATTGTTTGTTATGTTTTTCAATAAAATCTCTATTTTTCTTATAAAAAATATTGGGAAATATTTTGTTTCTCAAAAATTGTGTCTGAGGAAACAGGGGGAGTCTAAATACTGTGATAGATGGCTGGAGACTTTGTCCCACCAGGACGCCTGGAGAAGGGAAGAACCGGGAGAGGGGCAGTATCTTCCCCGGGATGCAAGAGTGCAGACCCCCTGGATTGTATGGGGGCCACAGAGCTTGGAAGTTCAACCCTTTGGGGGGCTGTGGCCACCACCAGGGGCACCTGGATGGTTCCAGAGCTATTGACTGCAGCACTTTCACCACACCAGGAAGTGCTGCAGGAAGGTCATCAGGGAGCACCTGGAGCACATCCAGGTGCATTATAAAAGGGGCCACCTCATTCCATTCAGAGAGCCAGAGTCGGGAGAAGGGAGACAAAGCTTGCGAGAGAGGAGTGGAGGTGGCAGAAAAAACAAAAGAAGAGAGAAAAGTAACGTACAAGGACTGAGTTGATGGGACTGTGTTGGGCACTGTGTTGTGTGCAAAAAAAAACGGTAAAATAAAAGAGAGTGCTTTTAGACATTGTGTGTCTCAGTGTATGTTTGTAGCTGGGCTGATCTTCTACAGCACAAATTCCATAAAATAACTTTTGTTTGTTAACAAAACTATAACTGGGAACCTGAGAAATATGAAGACAGGCTTTTGGTATGGATGCTAACATGCATGAAGATGTACCAGTTTCTCTCAAAGAACCCTTAAAAACCACATCAGAAATAGACAACGTCTCCATCTCTCTTTAAGAAAGCATTGAGTTTAGGAATAATATGATAAGATTTTTTCACTGCATTCACACAGTAGGCCAGCCTGAAAAAAAATTTCTATGTAGCTTGTGTGTTTCAGTCTAAGTACACTCTAGTCTTTAGCATTTATATTTTCAACCTCTAATCTTAATGTATCATATTGTTTTGCAGTTATAATTGTTAAACTTTGTGTTTACAGTGTTTCTTAAACTATTACATGCTTTATTTCTTATGATCCAATACCTTGGCCCCATTGATATTATAGAGCTGGGAGATACAGTCAGAAAATCTATAAGGAAGCTCTTTTCATACCCGCTGATGGCATTCGACATTGTGAAGAAGAAAATGTAAAACTGAAATTTGGGGATCAATGATGTATTTTGTGGACATACTGTATATACTGTAAATCTAAACAAAAGTTACATACCCTTGTTATGGGCATGACAATATACCACAGCATTTACTGGATGGATAGCTGGAACAATTGTCATAAACAAAAGACAGCACCTATTGTTCAAACTTTTACAGTAAATGTCTATTCTGCTAGTGAACCCTGTTGCATTTGCCAATGCTGTTACTGTAAATTATATAAAACGTATTGTGACAAAAAATAACACAAAAATATTGGTCACAATTATAATTAGTTGAGTTAATTTACATATGAGATTAGTGAGAAAGCATGCAAGATTTTAAATATGAATAAAAGAAAAATTTCATCCATCCATTATTTCTCCACTTTATTCCTTCATTTTCCAAACCTACTTGTTTATTTACAAAGTGACAGTGGACTCCAGTCTATCGCAGTACTCACTCATTCAATCACTGTAACACTCTCATACTAAGCTAATTTACAGTTGATAGTCAACAAGACCCCTTTAGTTAACTGAGAATTTCAGGAGAAATACCTTAAGAAAATAGAAAATGTATGTTTTGCACAGGCTGTGTACAAACTGGACTTTGTTCCCAGGAATTGTAGACAGGAGAATTAATGCATTCAAAAGTTTAAATGAATAAGTAAAATCTACCTTTCTATACCATGATCATATCCTCTTCCTCATCCATCCACTGAATGGTTTGGTCTGTTTGATACAGACCAGTCCCGAGTGGAATATTAATCCATCACAAGGAAAATTAATTTATATACCTACACAGAACTGAAATATACTCACTATTGATCCTAATATGTAAGTTTTTGTGAAATTAATGGAAACTGGAATACCCAGGGAACAACCATACCTTCAAAGGAAGATCATGTACATTACATACAAATGAGCACCATGATGGTGACGAAATCCCATCCCCTGGAGCTGTTAGGCAACATTCATACCCACTGCACCACCTTGGACTCTAACAATTTCTCCTATATTAACCAAAACCTCTGGCAGACAGAGTATAAAACCAGTCCACCATTCATGTGTTTTCAAATTATTCATCTTAATGGACTACTAATGAAAAAAAGCACTCTGTCCTGAGTGAAGCCTTTACAAAATTCTTCTAAATCAGTTGCCACCAGTTGTTAGAAATTGAGGACACATATGGAACTTTGTTAAGTGCCTCAAATGCTTTCAAATATCTAAAAACTTGAGCTTTAATTATATTTCAAATAGCGTGTAGTACTTTTAGCATAAAAATATTGGGAAAAAGCTATCAGCATTTCTTTCTCAATTATTCCATTAGATTTGGAACAAAAGCTTTACAATATTTTCATATATTTTTCTTCCCTTTGTGATATTGCACGGAATTAGCATCACAAAATAACACTCCACTGCCTCTTCAGTTTACTATTATTGGAGATGCGGAAAGTTAAGAGTGCACTTGGTTTTGTCCTTGCAGACTCACTGTAAAATGACATATGGATCTTTATGAGTAACTATATTATTATTTTAAATAATATTTATTGTTAAATAAAGCAATATGAGAGTAGATTAACTTCTAAATTAAGCATATACTATAGGGTGGTCCAGATCTAATTATGCAATTTTCATTATGCTATAACTTATTAAGTTTATTACATAGAGAATTCACAGCACCTGCCCTGCACATAGAGATTTCACTTAAAATTATTTTTGTTGTCGATAGATGGCAGCACCTGCCCTGCATTCCAAAATGGCGGGGAGACGGTTGTCAGTTGAACAGTTGCATAATTAGATCTGGACCACCCTGTAAAGATGCTCCCGAAAAAAACGGTTATCAGAGGTGCTAGAATGTAGTTTTTAAATTGGCCACTAGATGTCGCCCTTGTTTTGTTTCAGACATTGACACTTTAAAGGAAAAAAAATCTGCGACCACGAAAAGTTACCAAGTGAGTTTACAAAATTAATTAATGGATGATTTATTATTTCACAAAACTTCAGTTTCATTTATATGGGAGTTTTTTAAACGTTATTTTCAGCTTAATAATGGCTAAACGGCTTTTTAGTCTTTAAAATCTGCCCTTTCAAAATAATGCAAACGTGATACTACATCTTCAGTTTGCATTAAACCGGATTACAGTGATCTGCAAAACATCCATTATCCAACCCGCTATATCATAACTAAAGGGTCGCGGGGGTCTGCTGGAGCCAATCCTAGCCAACACAGGGCGCAAGGTAGGAAACAAACCCGAGGCAGGGCGCCAGCCCACCGCAGGGCACAAACACACCCACACACCAAGCACACACTAGGGCCAATTTAGGATCGCCAATACACCTAACCTGACCGGAGAACCCGGAGGAAACCCACGCAGACACGGGGAGAACATGCAAACTCCACACAGGGAGAACCCGGGAAGCGAACCTCCTAAATGGCCTCGCAGGTCTCCAAACTGCGAGGCAGCAGCATTACCGCTGCGCCACAGTGCTAAAATGATTTTGCATTTACTTGAATTGTTTAATAAGCTTCACAAATGTAGCCATCTTGATGTCAAACTATAACATTTTAAAAGTTTTAAGGACTTTGCGATACCAAGCCCTAACTCTACACAGAAAAAATATAATAAAAATAATGACTGGCATACTTTAAACGTAGTAGGCTAGCCATGGAAATCACGGATAGAAGTCGGCAGAATGAAGAACAAGCACTGCTTAACGTTACGATGGACACACTACAAATAACCTACGTTAAGTTTTTTTTTAAAAATTTTTATTTGATATACAAAAATAACGTCTATGTAAAAAGATTTAAGTTAAGTAAACGTGAGCTTTTTAAGCGCTCATAACTGTTTTTATACAACAAACTTTATCTCCGGTACATCAAGAGTTTATTTGGCATAAAACATCTCTAGGAGTAAATCGTCCATATTCACGTTCCCAATGATCGGTCTAAAAAACAGTTCAGTCACAACATTAGGGCTGAAGGAACGGAGCAAAGACAGAGCAATGATCAGTTTTCCAAATCTTGTAAGGTCCTCCCGGTGGATCATTCTGACATACTCGTTTAGCGCCCGCTGTGCTTCGCTCTGCAGTCCTTGAATGTAAGTTGTATGGCGCAGACCTGGCAGATCTAAAGAAAACACATCAAGAACATTAATGCTCTGCAGACAGAGTGCTTCTGCGATTTACCAAAAATATTCGAATTTGAAATGTACTCCAGAACTGTAAACAACCCTGCAGTGGAGTTTGGTTGAATGAGATTTCGAAAAGATAAAGCGGTTGTCACAAAGAAATGTAATAAATAACCAAAACGCAATAATGAAACGATGACAGTACATTTTACTTAAAGAAAATAAATATTCTCTGAGATGTGTGCTTACCAGCACGTTAGTTTCACGTTACGGACTACTTGAATATTCTCATTCTGCTTTAACTATCAGGTCATTGTTTTGTTTTGTTTTGTTTTTTTTAATCCAGGGGCGCATTGGACTTCAGGATATGCCAATCCTGGACGGGGCGCCAATTTAGAGTGGTCAGTTAACCAACCCCGCTCCTCTCTGACAGCATGCCCCTCATAACCGATACGACTGGTGTCAGAATATGATTTATCATTAATTTATGAATTTTCTGCGCGGACTTTGCAGTTCTCTGATATTACAGTACACGCCAGTGCGTTACTAAAACTCTAAAATATTCACAATTGATACGAGATATGATATTTTACTTTTAAAAGTTTTTTTGTGATTCGATTATGTTGAAACTCAAAAGTTATTACATCTCTTGTAATGCTTCTTGTAAAATATTCATAATAACGACGCACTGTGTAAAATAAGTAGCACATGTATTTTTGATCAATTGTCGTAGCGTCAAAAACAATTATTTTACACCTAAATTATTTTAGTTGATAATTGTGTTTTATATTGATAGACTGCTGCTGTCCTACTCCGTTGACATTAATTTTATTACAGGGGTTTATTAAACGAATGGAGGCCTTAAATATACCTTGCCATCCGTTATTAATATATTCGATTTGAATTTTGATCAGTGGTAAATGTTAATGTGGCCAATTAAAAGCCTTTTTTGTAATCTTTAGAATGGGGTATCAATCTCCCCTTCGTTGTGTGGGTCTTTAGTCCACGTCGGTTCTCAGTTCACTGTTATTGGGGATGCTGAAAGTTAAGTATGCACTTGTTTTTGACCTTTCCGACTCACTGTAAAACAACATATGCATCTTTAGAAAGATCAACTATATTATAATTATATTATTATTTATCTTAAAAAGATCATCTTTACTCATTACCTGGACAGTCATACGTCACTGATAGCCCCTCTGCTCAGTCCGAAATCTTCTATCAGGCAAGTGAAGCGCACACTTAGACACGTTGTGTTTTAAACCGAACATGTCACCCAGCCGACGTATATACGGTTATAACAGTTTAGTCCTTGAATTATTTTGGATACGTTGTTTGTATAATTTTTTTTACATCTATACGCTGTATAACATTACAAAGCTCAGTTCAATTTGCACTAGCACTCCAAAATGGCTATTAATTTACGTGTAGTATAACACAAGTCATTTTTGATCGGTGCTGCTGATTGTTTGAGACATTTTTTTTAAGAAAAGGAAACTATAAGGACATCAGCAATGATACATCTTGAGAGCTACGTTTTTACTGCCCGAAATCTATACGATTCTCCGAGCTTCAGTTGTACGAGTCACGAAGAACCAAACTGGCTCAGGTGTCATGTTGTATTTTCTTTAGACAAGTGCTTGTCTAGAAATAAAAACGACTCTGTAGTTAATTCGAGCAACTTTACACTCATTTATATTTAATTTCTAAAACTATTTTTTTTATTTCATTCCAATGCATACGTTATAGACCAACAAGACATAAAACACTAAATCTTATTCAGATCAATTATTAGGCTATACTGCTTCCATCCTGTTAAACTTTATAATATTTTTTTTTCATCTCATGCATCCTTTGCCCTTCTTCTTTTGGCGTGTCTATATATTTTAGCATGCTCTTCTGGCTATTACTTAACCTTTTTCTATTTTGTGTTCTGAGTTTATTTCACGTGTTTTACTGGCCAATGTTTTGCACTGGTTGTAATGCTTTTCTTATTAAGATCCTGTTCTGAACAACGAATTAAACCATTTTGATCATCTTTGTTGGCCACTTTCTTGGTTACGAGAACTCTACATACATAAAAACGCTTTAGCATAAACACATAACACATAACAATAACATCATTACTATTATTAATATTATTATTACACACACACGCACGCACACGCACACACACACACACACACAACACACACACATACACACACACACACACACACACACATATATATATATATATGCATGCAGTTCATGGGACACCCACCTGGATTAAACAGGATTGCCCCTTTGAGATAAGCATATTCCTTTGTACTAATGTCCAGAGCCCAGCACTTGCTTAAAAAAAACTTTATATCTTGGATCTTTGTCGTCGAGATATGCTGCTCGTTCACCTGGAGAGATTCTCTAGAGTCTTCCTGCCCTCCAGTTAAAATCTTTTGTAACATACTTGGTTCTGGGGTCTCTATAGTCTCAATGTCCACGCGGTCTTGTGCCAATCCAAGAACCAGAAGCGGTGCCCAGCAGTTGCGAACCAGTACCAACTGATCTTCTGCGGGCAGCTCCTGAAAGCACGGCAGGTTCTTAATAAACTTCAGCGTCTTTACCAAAACAGCAGAGGCAGCCTTGCAGGTGACCTGCGGACATGTAAGAGCTACGTTTTTCTTAGATCCGCAAGAGCAAACCTGCTGCTGAAGAGTCTGGTGCTGTTGTATTTCGGCTTGGCTGTCATTTTTCAAAATGCTGTAGAGGATGCTGTTTTGCTTTCTGCCGCTACAGTGACAGCTATCAGAGCTGGCCATTGTAACGAACAGGCTTGCTTTTTAGCAGTACTTCGGCGTTCGTCTCTGCGAGCCTATCGCCTAGCCAGATATATTTATACTTTCTTCCTAAAATCTATAAAGGCTAAGAACCAGGAAAGACCTTTTTTCCCCCACACTCCCCCCGCCTCGCAGACACACCTCTCAAGACTTGCAAGGAACGGATAGATGGAGCTCTGGAGCTGCGCACGTCTGCATACAGTTCCAGATGTAAAAAAGTTATTTCGAAAATCAAATCTAGAAATTCATCACTTTTTCTGATTGGTGTTTTTCAGCGAAATAAATATAAGCTGTTATCTTTTGCAAGACTAATGTAAAACAACCTGTTCCAATACACAATTTCTCAGTTATAAAATGTTTTACACGTGTCGTGTCAAAGCAGCGTCTCGGTACTGTATATTATTTAGAATAAAGTTTTCCATTCATTAAACAAGATATTGTGAATGCAGGATTTTAACTTTATAAGTTGGCAGTTTTGACTGATTTGAGAAGATCTGCTCAGATCTGCGCCCTTAGGCAATATACAGAGGTCTCACCGATCCTCCATAAACTGCGGCTTTAAGTTGCAGCCGCAACTCAACAACATACGATAAACCCGATTCACGTTAAGACCAACAGACGAGGATGACAGAGAGTCTACTGTACATGCAGCCAAACCTTTGATTGTTTTGGACGTCATTCTAATAGTACAGCTTGCAGATCACAGTAGGTCTTGACCCTGAGAGAACATGGCTAAAAATTAACAGAGTATTTATGTAATAAACTTAGAGATGGGCAAAACAGACAAGTCTCTAATCCTAATAACGTATTAGTTAAATACTTCAGATTTACTTCAGCTAATAACCGACAGTCACACGTTTGTCTGATGAATCTCTCAAGGTAGCGCGTAACAATGTTGCTTCTTCACGTTTTGTTTATTAGATTACTACACACAGATGATTAGCTATGTTAATATGCTTAAGTTTACAGTTCTGTGCATTTGTTTTAGAAACTGTAATTCTACCATTAAAACGGGTGCTACAAATTTTAATTCACATACCGGTACATGCAGCACTCATAATAAATGCATCGCTAAATTTTGGCATTGATGAAGGGTACCAGTTGTCAAATACCGTAACAGAAGTTTTAATTGACTGCTACTAAACATTATAAAAATTTGAACTCAAAACGTGAACATGCAAGTAATTATGTAATTTTATTACCAGAATTAAAGGGTTTCCATAATGGGTCAATATAAAGAAGGATCTGTTGAATGATGATGTCAGTTTAACAAGTACATGCTTAAAGAGAAAGGTGCCAGAGTGGTTCTTCAGAGTAATGCCACAGGGGAACCATTTTTGGTTCCTAATTAACTCAGCCACATGAAGGGTCCAGAAAAAACCTTTATTTATTAAGATCGTTAACAGGCTCCATACAGTAAATAGCCACAGGAGTAGATGGTAACAGCTCTGTGGAACAGAAATGGGTCAAGTGTTTAAAATGACTCTTGCTGCATTCAATGACTCAGGCTAAGCCCAGGTTTTTTTTTAATCTGTTAGTGTCATGCTATTTAGCATACCACACATCAAAGATTTAAGTTTATCTTTTTTCTACATATTAGGAAGTTTTCAAAACATAAAGAACCAACTTAGGCAAAAAAAAACCCTTCCCAAAATGAAATGGAGTTTTGTCAAGCAACAGTTCTATGAGGAACCATATAACCCAGCAAAGAATGACAAAATGCCTTTAAAGAACCAGTATTTTTAAGAGTTTATGGTACATATTGTATATTTGTCATTTTAATGACAACTATATTATTACTGATTACATTCATTTAAATTATGCACTATATAACTTTTTTTAAACTTTTGAGTAATGCATTGTCAGTGTTTATAGTGCTATTAAATATCAATAATTCATTCACCTTACACTTTAAAAGTTTTCAGTAGGAAATAAATTATACATTTTTAATTCAATGAGTTTACAGTTTATATGTTTTACAAATGTAAAACTTCTGTGTTAATATATTTTCTCTTTCATGGCTGAAACAAGTGAGGCCAGGACCCTTTTTAACTCCATTGCCACTTTATTATTATTATTTTTATTTTGTGACTATAAAGACAACAACATGTAGAGTAAATGAGGGCACTATCTGAGAGGTATGTTGCAAATTAAGATATTGAACTTTAGCAATTATGCACTGGAATCATTTCCATTGAATCTCAAAGAAAATGTGCTATATTTTGCCTTTTAAATTAATCTTTAACAAAAAATATGTGTCTCCTTCAGAAACTATAATTTTTTTCTGCAAAAAATGACTTCCTGCAAGGACTGACTTTAACCTTGACATCTGTACAGTATTATTGATTTAACTGTGAGTCAATGAATAATGAAGTTATGACTCAATAGCCCCATAACATTTGTCAAGAGTTAACATTGCTTGGTGAAAAAAAATTCATAGAGACAACCATTTAATATTTTATAATGAACAGCCTCAGGGCTGCTCTTAAAGAAAAACTGAATGTGCAATGTCAAACAATTTGTAACCTTCAAAGTGAAAAGGCTTTGAGTTCTCAGTGCAATATTCTTATTTTGAGCTATAATACAGGTGTCTGTTTATTTGTTACTGAGTATATGTTCTTATCTATCTATCTATCTATCTATCTATCTATCTATCTATCTATCTATCTATCTATCTATCTATCTATCTATCTATCTATCTATCTATCTATCTATCTATCTATCTATCTATCTATCTATCTATCTATCTATCTATCTATGTGCATCCAGATGAGGGCATTGAAAAAACAGGCTGCATGTTCATTTCCTTTTATAAACAGGCTGCTGGAACACATATAATTAAACCAAAACACACTCTTGATATAAATTGTTCAGTGTTTCTACACTTTAGCTCTGTGGGTGCCTTGAATTGTATCGAGTCATTTGGTGGTTGCCTTGCACTTAGGAGTGTCCTTCTGGAGTTTCAAATATACCTGGCACTAATTGAGCAGAGTAAGAGACAGAACAAAGATAGTGGTGGGGTGTTGGTGTACAAGGTTTCTTCTAAGAAAAACAGAATGTAGTTCCAAATTAGGTTAAAAACAAACATTCAAGTGGTAGTTTGCAGATTTTCTCTATTGGCGTTACAGCAGAACATATACATAAAATAAGGTGCTACATTACATTATATCATATCTCCCTTTCTTTTGATTTTTTCTTTTAATGGAAACAACTTGGAAGCTTAATAAACATCAAAAATTTGTCAGTTTAGACTGTCACTGTGTTTTTACTTTCTACAACAATTGTCCAACCAAAGGGTTTTCCACATAGATTGCTGCTCCTCTTCATAACTACTGTGAATTATTCTAGCTCATGTAGAAGGCTATATGTTAACCAGAAGATCCTTAAACAGGATCCTCTTCTGTTATTTTTTGCTTCCACTTTGTGATCAAGTGGAGATTCAAGAGTGGAAGTAGAGGAAGGTGACATCAATTTGGATCGAGAAGACCATGTCCTTTATTGATCTGGTATCTATGCAGAGCTGAATTTTATTGAAGCACAGTTGTAGTGTTAATCTAGCCAGTATCTCCATTCAACTTTACTGTAATGTTCTCTTCTGAACTGGAAGTTAGAAATGGGTGAGAATAATGTCATTTGTCATATACAATTCTGTTTGTAGTTATATTTGTTGTCCTGAAAATTCTCATGTCTGGCCATCTTGTGTTTAGAATCATCTCCAATGTCAGCATAGTTGTTTTGATCTGGCATCTTAGCATGAGCTGTGCAGGGCATGAGACTATTTGATGTGGAGTTAATATGTAACTCATTAATACAAGAAAAGCATAATGATGTTTTTGGCTGTTTGAGCTGCCCTTTCTGTATTTCCTAAATTGAGGAAAGTGTGTGCTGATAAGTCCTGATCCACAGAAATATTTCTGAACTGGCTTCCCCCTAATTTTGCATTGTGAGTTAACATACTGTGATGGATGGCCAGCTAAATATTCCGGCTCACCCCTCCAGGCCGCCAGGTGGAGCTCTCCCAACAGCATGGAGGTTCCCTGAATTCCAGCAGGGCCTCATGGACCTTGTAGTTTGTATGCGCAGCCCTGCTGGATACCATGGGGGCCACCAGGAGTTGCTGTAAGGGGGCTGTCAGACTGTTATGTGCCCTATAACCTGGAAGTACGTCCTGGTCACATGAACAGGAGAAATGACGTACTTCCAGGTTGAAGAAAAGGACTTTTACCGTGACCCGGAAGTAATAAGGACTTGTGGATTGTTGGACAGGAACACCTCTGGGTCAGGGGGTATAAAAGAACTCTGGGAAAGCCCAGACACTGAGCTGAGATGGGAGGAAGGGTGGCTAAGTGTCTGGGAGAGGAGGATTGGTATTTGTAGTGATTATTGATTATTGTATGTGTAGTGTGGAGTGGAGGGTACTTTGTGCACGTAATTATTATAACATAAATAAGTCTTGGACTTTTACCTGGTGTTTGGCGTGGTACCTGAGGGTTGAAGAGGTCGATAAAAGCCTCTACTGCTACAATGGAAATCACAATATTGCAATCACCATGGAAGTCACCATGTGTTTTTTCACTCAGTTATAGTTAGTTTCACTTTTCAGATTTAGAAGGTGTTCATTTCATACAGTAGCATGAGATATAAGCAGCAAAGGCAATGTAATACTTCTTACTATACTCACAAGAGTTTGTGGTTATTCTTTTCAATAGCATTGAAGATATGTGTTCTTTCTGTTGAGTTGGTTTTCTCTCTTAACATTTTCTACAAGCTTTTACCATCTCTCATGGTTCATTCTAAGTACCAGGCTGCCATATAGTCAAACTAGCACACCCTGTACACATAACAATACCTTGATGCCCATCATGCAGTTTTTGCAGTAACTCTTTGCACATGCTTCTGTGATGGAACCATTCTGTTGCCAAGCAACATAAAGCGTTTGGATGTGGTGAGTTTATTTTTCTCAGGGGAGGAATCACTGTGTGTGTGCCGATACTTTCCTGGGATGCTTTGATCAAACACCTGTAGTTTGGGATCCTTGTTTGTCAGCTACTTCATTTGTTCAAAATTTGACCAAGAACAAGGCCATGTTTCATGTCTGAAATCCTCATCTGTTTGTACTTCACACACCAGCTTTGACACTTCTAGGTTTCTGACAGTCGGAGGGGTGTCTAGACAGCCGATTTCTAGACACCTATGTAAGTACTGGGTTGTACCTCATCGTCCTCATCAAAAATCCCAGGGATCTGAATAGCATACCTTTAGGATCCTTGTAATTTATCAGAGGCACAAGGGATTTGTGATCTGTGTGAATTGTGAAGAAGTCTAGATTGCCATGAATCCAAAGTATTTATCTAAATGATTATGTTTATTCATTTATTTTCTCACGAAACCTATATTTCATAATTGTTATTATTTTTAAGCACTTCACTGATGATGTCACATCAGTGCTATTTTCTGTTCCTTCCAGGTTTTTGTTATTTTGTTTATTGAAAAAAGCATAATTGCTGGACATATGCACCTAAGGCAACACTGTGCATGATGTCAGAATTAATGCTGTTATTTTAGCTGCTGATGCAGTTATAGTGTCATATAAGTATATGGTTAAAAAGATTAAAAAAAAAAATTTAGAATTGTGTTAGTGAAATTAGGGAAAGTAATTCAAGGTAGCTAGGATGTTTTCAATGATTTAAAAAAAACTCACATTTTTCTCTTATTTTTTTGTACTGTGGTTTGGATTCCAAATAAGAATTCCTGGTAAAAACGTTTTGCTCATTTTAAGTTTAGAGTCCTAGTCTCCTTTTCCATTTTCACCTTCATTTCCTGGTCTGTTAATAAAAAAGTCCTTTGGGATGAGCATGTCATCAGCTCACAACACGGCTCCTACAAGTAAGCAGAGAACTTTTCACATGCTCAAACAACTGCTAAACACCCTTTTCAATTTCAGATAGTGCTGGGTGGTGTTGCACATTAGGGGGCTGTGGCAGTGTGTGGGTGTTTAAAATAAAAACAGTTCACTTGGGCTCCATTGGAGTAGGTGCATGTGAATGCAAAGCTGAGTGAACCCAAAACTGTTAATAAGGAAATTGGCTGTGTCACAAGAACGACAAAGAGTCATTGGAAATGTTTGGGGCAGCCACCTATATAATATTTCCCGGCTGCAAAATCGATCAAAAAGGACAGACATGTTCACACAACTGAGTTTAAAACAGAACTGACTGCTGCCTTAAAATGGTGGCCTTTAAATGCAAGTAGGGGAAGCGATGTCCTCATTGCCATTCAGAGACATGGAATAAGAAGGAGGCACTGAAACTTGTAATTGTTTTTAAAGGAATTGAGCCTGACTGTTTTAACTGTGATTTTAACCTGTTAAGATTTTAACCTCCACCAAGACACTGCTTTTCCTTATGGGTTATTTGTTTATTTATTTAAAGACAATACCTGCATTGCATTTTTGATTTGGAAAACTTTGTTGTGAATAAAAAGCACTAACCACTTTTTGCACCATTTCTAGTTGTCATGAGTCCTCATTCATCCTAGTCCATCTTGGTCTATGACTGTCAATGTCCTGTATTCAAAGAGGTAATGCCAGCTGTGGGCAATATGGGCATCACACACTGTTCCACTGCTATGAGTGCTCTAGAACAGAATGTCTCTTAATTCATGGAAAATTGTTTTTCCAAATGTTTGCTGACCTCAAACTGACCAGGAAACGCCTTGCCACACTATAGTGAGTATGGCTACAGTCACACAGTCTGTGTAGTCTGCGTATACAGTACTTCCCATGTAATTGTGGCTTGTCCCTTCCTACCTCAAAGACATTCAATTCTGAACTTGAGGAGTCATCATTTTAATTCTGGCAGTTCATTGCGAATAGATTTTCCTGGGTAGCAGGCAGTTGCTCACTATTTTAAAGCATTAAAATCTATTTGGCTGTAATTTGTCAGATTTAGATAGTATGAAAATGATCAGATGCAAATTAAGACAGATCAGGCTGCAGCATCCCATTGTTTGATTAATTATTTTTTTAGCAGACAACTTACAAAGCAAGTTATAATACATAAAGGATTGATAGAAAACATACAAGAATGGTATGAGATATGCATGAATTTGCATGGTTTGCTATTCATTAACAAAAGGAGGACCAAAATTATTAGGTAAGTTAATACCTAATAATAGAAGTTATAGAATGTTATAGATGTCTGCACACACACATAGGGAATTTTTGATATTGGTATTTGGTATTTTTATGAAAATATGCCACAATTCACAAGCTCCATGGCAGCAGATACATTGCAGAGTAACAGGTTGCTTGCAAATGACGCACTAATTAGATAAATATTAAAACTGAATTTATGACCCTATCACCCTGCTGTGGCATTAAATTCTTCTAGACAAGTCAAACACTTGGACTTCTCGGGTTGGCTGCTGTGCCCTTTAACTGATGTGGGCATTACAAATGCCTTTAATCTTGCTCTGATGATAAACTTATGTCTGTCTCTGTGTCAATTTTGAATTTAAGTAGATTTCCATTTCCTTTTGGGTTAATGTACAATATTAATATAGCAGAATTTTAATCTGAAATATTTCTTTTTTGATTTCACCTGGAAAATGTGATCTTTTTTGATCTTCGTTTAAAGTACAGTGGATCCTTGACTTACGAACTCAATTCGTTCGCGAGGGCTGGATGTAACTCAAGTTGGTTGTAAGTCAAGACTATTTTTCCCATAAGAAATAATGGAAATGCCCTTAATGTGTTCCGAACCACCCACAGCAACACTTACTTAACTTTTTTTAATAGAAAATGGTTGTATAATGTGCATAATTTACCAAAAACACCAATGTACTAACCAAAAAGTTATAAAAAGTGCCTAGTCTACCAGAAACAACAATTTCATACTGTACTCACTATTTAAGTTGACATCTTTGGCTTGCAGGAAGGAAGGAGGAGGAGAATGAAATGGAAAATGGTTATTGTTTGGAAGGAGTTTCCTTATACAAATCTTTTCTTTGTAAAATTGTCGAGATGGTGGATTTCGACATGCTGTACATATTAGCGAGATCGGTCACACAAACGCCACTGTCATATTTCCACACAATTTCCTTCTTCGTTTCGATTGTGATCGCTTTCTTTACATTCATTACCTTCGCTTCCTTCCTTAGCAATTATCGAAATAAATTATATAAATCACTGCACTGACCGAAATTACATCCACTAACACATGTATCTGGGCTCCGACTGATGCTAGATAGATAGATAGATAGATAGATAGATAGATAGATAGATAGATAGATAGATAGATAGATAGATAGATAGATAGATAGATAGATAGATAGATAGATAGATAGATAGATAGATAGATAGATAGATAGATAGATAGATAGATACTTTATTAATCCCAATGGGAAATTCACATTCTTCAGCAGCAGCATACTGATACAATAAATAATATTAAATTAAAGAATGATAACAATGCAGGTGAAAAACAGAAAAACAGACAATAACTATGTATAATGTTGAATGTTAACGTTTACCCCTCTGGGTGGAATTAAAGAGTCGCATAGTTTGGGGGAGAAACGATCTCCTCAATCTGTCAGTGGAGCAGGACAGTGACAGCAGTCTGTCGCTGAAGCTGCTCTTCTGTCTGGAGATGATACTATTAAGTGGATGCAGTGGATTCTCCATAATTGATAGGAGCCTGCTGAGCGCCCTTTGCTCTGCCACAGATGTTAAACTGTCCAGCTCCATGCCAACAATAGAGCTTGCCTTCCTCACCAGTTTGTCCAGACGTGAGGCGTCTTTCCTCTTAATGCTGCCTCCCCAGCACACCACTGCGTAGAAGAGGGCGCTCGCCACAACTGTCTGATAGAACATCTGCATCATCTTATTGCAGATGTTGAAGGACGCCAGCCTTCTAAGGTAGTATAACCGGCTCTGTCCTTTCTTGCACAGCGCATCAGTATTGGCAGTCCAGTCTAATTTATCATCCAGCTGCACTCCCAGATATTTATAGGTCTGCACCATCTGCACACAGTCATCTCTGATGATCACTGGGTCCATGAGGGGTCTGGGCCTCATAAAATCCACCACCAGCTCTTTGGTTTTGCTGGTGTTCAGGTGTAGGTGGTTTGAGTCGCACCATTTAACAAAGTCATTGATTAGGTCCCTATACTCCTCCTCCAGCCCATTCCTGATGCAGCCCACGATAGCAGTGTCATCAGCGAACTTTTGCACATGGCAGGACTCCGAGTTGTATTGGAAGTCCGATGTATATAGGCTGAACAGGACCGGAGAAAGTACAGTCCCCTGTGGCGCTCCTGTGTTGCTGACCACAATGTCAGACGTGCAGTTCCCAAGACGCACATACTGAGGTCTGTCTTTAAGATAGTCCACGATCCATGCCACTAGGTATGAATCTAATCCCATCTCTGTCAGCTTGTCCCTAAGGAGCAGAGGTTGGATTGTGTTGAAGGCGCTAGAGAAGTCTAGAAACATAATTCTTACAGCACCACTACCTCTGTCCAAGTGAGAGAGGGATCGGTGTAGCATATAGATGATGGCATCCTCTGCTCCCACCTTCTCCTGATATGCAAACTGCAGAGGGTCGAGGGCGTGTTGAACCTGTGGCCTAAGGTGGTGAAGCAGCAGCCTCTCCATGGTCTTCATCACATGTGATGTCAGAGCAACAGGCCGAAAGTCATTCAGCTCACTAGGACGTGATACCTTTGGGATTGGGGTGATACAAGATGTTTTCCAAAGCCTCGGGACTCTCCCCTGTTCCAGGCTCAGGTTGAAGATGCGCTGTAGAGGGCCCCCCAGCTCCGATGCACAGACCTTCAGCAGTCGTGGCGATACTCCATCTGGACCCGCTGCTTTGCTGGCATGAAGTCTCCTCAGCTCTTTGCTCACTTGCGCTGTTGTAATTATGGGTGGGGATGTCTTTCCTATGCTGGTATCAGCAGAAGGATGTGTGGAGGGTGCAATACTCCGAGGTGAGAGTGAGAGTGGGTTAGGGTGGTCAAACCTGTTAAAGAATGCTTGCAAATGCTCTCAGCTGTTTGTTTACAATCGCACAAGCGGATACACATGACCGCATTCGGTCGTAACGCAAGATGTTGGTCGTAATTCAAAACAAAAATTTTGGTCATAAAGCAAGTTGTTCGCATGTCAGGCCAGTCATATATCAAGGGTCGACTGTAGTTATCTAGCATATGGCTGTTTGACTCATTACTGTGAAGTAGCCTGTATTCTGCATTTCTAGCTGTGCAGTACACTGAGTTTAGGTGAGTCTTACCATAAGGATAGCATTTCTTTACATCTTTTAGCATAAGTCTGCTGTCCCTTCACACTGTGGTGATAACTCTGATGGAACTGATACTTTGCCTTACAGCCTGAATACGTTGTGCAAACTCAGTTCACTACATTTTCACTTTGTTTCTCTGTGTAATGTTAAATATGAGGTTAATGGCAATATTTCAGACACCTCATTGTTTGCAATTTTGTATATATTCCTTTTGCAAATATTCTGTGTTTTACCAAGCTCATACAAGCTCTGTAAGAACTCTTTGGTGGTTCTTGCTTTTGTGTGTGGTGTTGTGATCTGGAGTTCCAAATATGGGAAAAAGGGTTGAGGCTTCCAAAAGAGCTTCGCTGATCAACCAGAAGAGGCTCACCCCAATCCAGCTAATCCTCCCTGCTGGCTTTGACATATGCAGGCCCACAAAATGGGAACTGGCTGTAAGACTTAAAATTACAAGAAATGTCCCAAAAATATATTAAAATATCTTACAAGAGAGATAACCGTTGAACTCTGGCTAGTAGTGGCAAGCCAAAGTATCTTTATAAATGAAGACTTTATTAACAAAATATGAAAATTGCTTCAAAGAGAAAAAAGAGCTGCATTAAAACTAGTCCAAAGTGTCTATGTGCCAAAACAATTTTTGATATTAAAATCCATAAACAGAGCATAAAATAACAGAGTAAACACTAAATCCACACATAAAACAATACTCACAATAAATTCCTGTAGTACTTCTTTATACTCCCTGCTCTGCTCTCCAGTAAATGCAAGTTATCGCAAATATACTAATAACCAATTTGTGCTTTACTCACTAAGAATATGGAACCAAATTAGAAAGCATTTTAAGATGGAAAATTTTTTATCGGTGGCACCTCTGCAAGAAAACCACCTCTTTCAACCTTTGCAAACATATCCAGTTTTTAATACCTGGAAAAGTCTTGGGATTAAAATGCTCAGAGATCTTTATATAGACAACATATTTGCATCTTTTGAACAATTACATTCAAAATTCAACCTCCCAGCTACACATTTCTCTCACTATCTTCAAATTAGAAATTTTGTTAAACAGAAATTGCCCGATTTTCCCCACCTTGCACCCTCCACAATGCTGGAAAAAATACTGCTCAAATTCGAGGAATTAAACACCATTTCCGCATTATATAAAATCCTATTAGAGTCCCTACCTTTCAAAGATCCAAGAGGACATTGGGAAGAAGATCTCTTAATCAATATATCAGAAAAGGAGTGAAAGGTAGCAAAGCAGAGAATTCACTCGAGCTCCATATGCGCAAAGCACAGAATTATTCAACTAAAAGTTATGTATCAAGCTCATCTCTCTCGCTTAAAACTGTCCAAAATGTTTCCAGGGCAAGATCCAACCTGCGAACGCTGCAACCAAGCTCCTGCCTCACTGGGTCACATGTTCTGGGTCTGCACCAAATTAACATCATTTTGGACAAAAATTTTTAAGTGCCTTTCAGACAGCCTTGGGGTCACAATCCCTCCTAACCCATTAACAGCTGTGTTTGGTGTTCTTCCAGACGGACTTGAAGTGGAAAAGGACAAGCAAACGGTGATTGCATTCACTACACTTTTGGCACGCAGACTCATTCTGTTAAATTGGAAGAATCCTAACTCTCCTCTGATAAGTCAGTGGGAAACCGATGTTTTAAATTATTTGAAATTAATTTAAAATCTAATTCTCAGTTAGAGGATCTGTACAAAATTTTTTCAAAACCTGGCAGGATCTGATCAATATTATTTTAGAATAAGAGAAATAACCATTACCGCATTTAACTCCCTTCTCTATCTCTTATTTACATATATATTTTTTTCTCCCTTTCCTTTGCTTAATGTTGTCTTATTAAAAAGCCCTAAGCAATTCTCCTTTAGCTAAGTTCTCCTTCTCAGGGGTGGGGTTTGATTTGTTTTTAATTTGTTTGGTTATAAATTGATCTGTTTGTATGGAATGATTACAATAAAAAATAATAAAATATAATAAAAACAATACTCACTATCAACTCCTTCACACTTCAGTGTTGTGCTGCCAAATCTCTCACTGGATCAATAAATAGCCAAAGAGAGATCCCAGCAGCAATGACATCAGGGTGGTCCTACTGTCTGGGGCTCCAACCACAAAGTATACCATGTAACAGCACATGATTACTAGATCATAGACAACAATAACTGAAATTACAAAAACGCCTGAAAAATATTAGTTCAAAAATAAAAAAGCAACAGAAAGACAACATAATTAAGTCAGAGAAAAAAATCTGACTGTAACACAACACATTGAAAACATGCTCTTTCATGAATTATAATAACTTTTAAGGCTACTAAGCTTGCAAATATTTCCATAACTGCACTGTCAACTTAGTAATTAGTTGTCAAAACATTTTACTCTAGATAAAGTAAAACTACAGCAAGGCAGATTCATTACCTTAGGAGACTACATATATACAAAGCCAATTAATATTAAACTACTGAAGTCACCGTTAAAAGAGTTGAACTCAAAAGTTACAGGTGGAGCTGTTCAGGAAAACTGGCAAATTTTATATTTTTTGACAAATAATAACTTTTATTTAGTTCATTTTTATTTTGTAAATTTTTCTTCTGTAACAATGAATATATATATATATTTGTCAGAAGGCAAACTTGTGTATGGGGGGACTTGGCTCCTGCAGGGCCTCTTGTGGTGCCACCATTCTACTGAGGCTCCCTGTAGATCCAGAATACTTCCTCTTCCTACCTGAGACCATGTGCTTCATTTGATGGCCTTTGTTGTTTTACCACATTGATATTCCTATAACAAATGACATTATAAGAATTAATTAAATTGAAGAGCTACACAACTATATACTGTATATAGTGTGATGTGAATGTTGGTGGTACATGGCAAAAATAATAAACATGTGACAAAGTATTTGTTTTAGTTAATAACAAAGCTGTTTACAAAAGGTATGTGCTTGGATCAAATTGTTTCTTGTAACTTATCTACTTATTTGAAACAGTGCAGAGTAGGATGCCCATAAGGAATAAAATGGTACCTGCACAGAGTGAACTCTGAGAGGTAGTGAACTTGTGCAGACATGAATATGGTTGAGGCTATCATTGCGGAGTTCCTGTGTAGCTTCAAGGGAACAAGAAAGAGGTGAGTGAGCTGTGGACCCAAGGACTGGGTGCAAGAAAATGATACCTGTTTGAGGTACAGGAAGGACTATGCAATGGTTTGGGAGGGCTGTGTAAGTGTATGAGCCTGTGGTATGCATGAGTGGTCAATCTCCTAAAATAGGAATATGCCTAGTTCCAGTATGCAGCATTGTGAGCGTAGCAGTGTGCATTCTCATTGGCAGTGATTGATGATGCCACACACGTGTGATTAGGGTGCAGCCAACAGGCCAGACGATGCGCGAATGTAACAACTGATGGGATATGATACTGAATGCTTATGCCTTTTTTTCTCACCCTCCAAGAAAAAAGAAGAATAAATGGCATACCTTTTGGAATTCGGCAACAACAACATGCATACGCAACTCTTCCGGGATCAAATGGTCTGACGCCGTAAGATGACTTCACTTCTGGGGCCTCATGTATAAACGGTGCGTACGCACAGAAATGTTGCGTATGAACCTTTCCACGCTCAAATCGCGATGTATAAAACCTAAACTTGACGTAAAGCCACGCACATTTCCACGGTAACTCATACCTTGGCGTACGCAATTTCTCCGCTCGGTTTTGCAGACTGGCGGCACCCAGCGTCAAAGCAGTGCTACTGTTCCTGTGTAGTTACCCTCTCTTAGATCCACATCCACGGCGGCGGCTTTATCAAATACACTGAAATGAACCGCATATCGTTCATAAATTTAATGCATCTGATTGTAATTAACCTGTAACAATATAATGGTCCACAGAATGGTCAAACTACTGTTCCTGTGTGCTCATCCTTTCTTTCTTAGCTCCATTCCTGATGTGGCTTTATAATTACACTGAAATTAACTGTATATTGTTCATTAGTGTAATGCATCTGATCGTAATTAACCTGTAGCAATATAATGGGCCAGGGAATAGCCATAGTATTCCAAATACCATAACTGCTTTAGCGTTGTTACGCTCACTGCATCTTGTTCTTCTTTTTGCTGTTCCCGTTAAGGGTTGCCACTGCGGATCATCTTTTTCCATATTACTCTCACTGCATCACTCGGAGTATTTATATCACTGTATCTGAGTGTGAATCACAGCAGCAGATGACCTGAAAGAGAATTATCGGTATACAGTTTCAAGTACACACGACCTCAACCACGGCAAAAAGCGTCAAAGCCTTTCCTGTACGGACCTCGCGTTTCAGAAACAGTTTCATCCCAAGAACTATAAACGCACTCAATCAGTCCATCAAGTGCTCCTTGTAGAACTGTTTGTACTTATAAGTACAATCACCTCACTGTAAACTTACACTACAGTTATAATATTGCACAACCTGCGCTACTTTATAAAGCGCGTATGATGACAATATCATTTTTAAGATAAAATGCAGCAAAATATGTTGCTTATAGTATACAGATAAAACTTTAACTTCATTTAAATAATCTGTATTGTTAATAATTAAACATGTGAGGACACGGTGCCACAGCGTATAGCTAGTTCAAGGATAGCTCCTGCCTTGCGCTGTATTCTTGCTGGTGCTGACGCGACACTGGAAGGATAGATGAATAGAATAATTAAACATGTGCTACGAAGATATTTCAATGTTCCTTAAAAGTTTTGAAGAATCGGCGTTCTAAGCTTACAAATGGCTTAACGTCTATTACAGAGCTGATTGTGTGGCGATTGGAGAAAGAAAAGTATGGACAGGAATTGGAGGTTAGTACGTTTGAAAGAGACAGTACTTCTGTAATAAATTATTTCATCGAAGGTCGCACATGGCGCAGCAAGCCTCTTGCGTGAGACAAGCACTGCGCCACCGTGTTCCCATGTTTAATAACATGCTTTCATTCCTATCATCATGAAAATGATATCACGTATACATCTCAGTATTTAAATTTTTCAGAGAGCTGTAATATCTCGAATGTAATGCATTCTGTGTCCTGTCAGAGAAAGAGAAAGAACAGAAGCACGTAGTGATTCACACACACATAGAGCACATAGAAGATCAAACACAGAACAAAGCATTTAACATGTTACTTGAGAAACTAGTAAAATAAACGATTTTAAGATGAAGTTTATGATGTTCTACTTTAATGGCAAAATAAACTACGTGATTAAAGTGGAAATTTCGAGATTAAAGTTGACATTTCGTGCTTTTTTCCCACTGTGTGCCTATGTTTTTTGTTTGTACCCTAATACGCTGTCATATGACACTCAGACGGTGGGCTACGACTTGCCTTTTCACGGCGACTTTGATATGTGATTTCTTTTTTATTTCGGACACTGTGCGACTTTGTGAATTTGATCTTTCGAGTTTCTCCGACACTCTGTCAGTCGATCAACTTTCTTTTGTTGATTATATCACTGTTTAAACCAACAAATAGTACGTTTTTCCTTTGCCTCCACTTGGTATTCGCTGAAATTCTTATATTTTCCCCTGTGCTTTTCCCATTGTCTTTTCACAGAAGGCTATTTATATTGATTTGTATATTCAAAGAGGCGTAATTCTGGGAGGAGTTGGGGAGGGACAGAAGGCGCGTGCACGTGCGTTACTTTTCACGCTGATCGGGATTTATGTAGTGGAAGAACGTGAAAGTATGCGTGCGCACAGATTCCTGCATCTGGATTTTTCTGTGCGTACGCACAATCCCGCTTTTGTGCTTACACCATGTTATAGTGTGAGTTCTACGCACGGCGTTATACATGAGGCCCCGGTCTGCTCCTTATGACCTAACTTCCGCCTTCCCTCCATATCATCATCACCGGTCTAATTTTCCACTGCAACATGTCTGTCTGTCTGATATAAAAGTCCCCATTGTTTCACTCAAAGATGTCTCATGAAAAGTCTGTTTGTCTGTTTGAACTACGGTGCAAAAGATAATTCCACGACCTACAGTATACTGGATTGTGTCCTTTATGAGCCTTTTGTGTTTTCTTGTCTTCACAATTGGAAGTCCACTGGGATTGAAAGCAGAAATCCTTGGATGTTTAAAACTTCACAACAGACAGTAGGATGCCCATCAACTTCCTGGTTAGGTTCTTTTCCCTTTTTATGTAACAGTGTCTTTCCAAAAAGCTTGAATGAGAGAGGTGCTGTGTAGGTTTGTCAGATTGTACATAGTGGCCTTCTGACTTTCCCTAAACTTAGATGGTTTTTCAGTGCTGGTAGATGAGGAGACCTCTAAATATCTTGAAGGCGATGTTTAGAGTGGATCTGGTAACGTGCGCTAGAAAGATGAAGCAACCTTCTTATTAACCATCTAGAGAGAATGTGATACTGTGCTGGGAGAGGAGACCTCCAATTAATTCCAAGAGTGGAGGTGGAGCAATTGGATCAAGTTTAGTGAGCAGGTGAGTGGCAAGCCAGTGAATCTGTCTAGTGCTTTATAGAATATTTCCTTTTTTAGGAAGCTTCTTAGAAGAAAGAAGCAAAAAGAGTCTGAAGGATTTCAGTTTATTAATTTATTTACTTATTCTTTGTGTGATTTTGTTGAAAAACACTTGGACTAAGTGATAAATAAGTGCTAGCTATGACATTAGACAGTTAGTGATTTCTGCACTGATTTTTATATTTTTTCTACATCTGGCATCTCTGTTCTTCTCTTCCACCATTGTTTACCCTCAGTCTTTACAAACTACAAGAGTCTTGAATTCCATCTCTGTTGCAGTCCTGTAGGACAGAGTTTCACAGAATTTAATATTTAAAAATAAGCAATCAGTGGTTCTTAGACTATGATTTGCAGGACAGGTTAAAACTTTTCCTTGTCCTCTTGTGCTATGATTCGATCAAAAGCCAGACTGTAATTTCTCCTACTCAATGTGGTCTCTAAAGCTAATTTCATGGTCTAGAGCAGGTGTCAGGCACAGATATTGCCACTTAAAACATTCAGAATCAGAGAGCTGCTGTTCTTCCGTCCAGCTGGTGTGTAAGACTGTGATAAAGAATAGAGAGAGTACACACATTGAGCTGGTGTCAGCTTCACACAGGAGGATTTATTCTTCACTTCAAAGAACATACTTCAGGTATCATTAAAATCACTGTAACTTATGGTCTTCAGTTCAGACCCATTCATAAAGCATGGCCACAACACCCCTGACTTAAAACTAGAACAGTTAATTTACATTCACAAGCCAACAAATAATTTGGTTAGGCTCATTTGACCTTTTAACACAATCTCATATTACAGTATCCCAGTAAACACATGAGCTTACAAAATACACATCAATGAACTACTATGTGTACATGGTTCCTTAACAATGTATGTTTACTGTATTTATAAAATGCAATAACTATGAGGGGCCAAACAGGCCATAAATCATATATTTCTATGTGTAATCTATTGGTTTACGTGTGAACACTATTGGTTTATGAATATTTACTATCGGTTTGCGTGCATACTTAATTGGTTTGTGTGCATACAATACTGGTTTCATTCATATGAACTATATTGGTTCGTGTCCGTATATTATCGGTTTGTGCATGAACTATATCCATTTGTACGTGCATACCACTGGTTTGCATATAAACTATATTGATTTGCGTGTGTATATCACTGGTTCCAGTACGATTTGTTATTGGTTTGTGAGTGAACTGCATTGGTTTATGCTTGCATGTTTGCGTATGAACTATATTGGCTTGTGTTCTGTGTCGGTCTAACAATGGATTTGCGTATGCAATATATTGGTTTCATGCACGTCTTATACTGGTTTCATGTGGGTAACCTGTCGATTTTGTGCTTGAACTAAATTGGTTGTATGTGTGTACTATGTCGGTTTCACGTATGAAACATATTGGTTATGTGTGCGCACCCTATCGCAACTCTGTGTATGAACTATATCGGTTCTGCGTGTGAACTATATTGGTTGTTCATGTGATCTTCAGCGGAAATGGGCGGGGCAAGAAACAGGAACTCAAGGGCCAGTAGAGTCATGGAGTGTAAAGACAAGTGGCTAGGAGACGCATCTGTGTTTAAACGGCACTATATATTTTTTTCCACACAATATGTTTGCAAAAGGACTTGGTGGTAATTATTACTATTTAACAGAATCTACCCTTGAGTCTGTAATGAACACAAGACTGAAGTTAGGTACATATTCGGCCGTCTTCTTATTTGCTTCCAGGATCATGTTTGCTCGCACCCAGCCACAGTACTTTTTCACACAACTTTTGAAATCAGTTATTCATTCTGAAGGCAAAATATTCTACATTTACTAACGTCTTTATCCAACATACAACATTTAGATACTACTGGTTAGATTTGCCCAGTGTCCCCTGCCCCGCACAGACAGGTGAAGTGACTTGTTTATGGTCACATAGTGTCATTATCAGGACTTGAACCCATGAACTTAGAGTTTAAAAGTGCAGTCTTAAGCACTACACAACAATGTTTGCACATCTACAACGTGTATATTAATTGGCATAATATAAACTTGTTCAGGACAGATTCCACTGTTAAAGTTAAGTTTAACATTTTCAACCCTTCAAGTTTTGGTTGAAAATCTGGAATATTTATTTTTTCAAATAATGGATCAGTTTGCAGATTGATGTACACACTGTAGAATATTTTACGTTGCTGTTAATATAGAAGAAGAAGCTGGTTTATGAATAAGTAGCTGACTGCAAGCTTATACTGGATGTAGCTAGAAGTGAATAAAAAGGCAGCTGAATGTGCACCTAACTTAAAAATAATTACCACCAAACCCTTTCACAAACATACAGTGATGTGCAAAAGTATTCAATCCCCTTGAAAGTTGTCATAATTTTATGCAAGACAAAATATTTGTACACATATTTATTCATTCAGTATTTTTTCTTATGCTGTAACAAAACATTTCCAAAGTCAAAATAAACTATTTTATATAGACATTTAATTGAAGAAGAAAATCTCCAAAGTTAGTGTTTACATAAGTGTTTAAACCTCTGTGCTTTGGAAGCTCAAGGTTTACACCAATAACAAATTAATTACAAAGATGGCAGCCATTTGACAGTCATAATTAAACATAATGAGATGCTACTTTCTCTCTGGATATAAAAAGCCCCCTTTGTAGGGGCCGTAGTCTTTGGTGGACAGTCACTGAAAAAATGAAGACAGAGGAGCATTCTGCTGATGTGAGAAACAAAGTTATTGATATGCACAAGGTAGCAGGAAATAACTATAAAAATATCAAGAGTTTGAATGTCCCATTGTGCACTGCTGGATCCATCATCAGAAAGTGGAAGGTTCATCACAGCACCCTGACTCTTACTAGTACAGGCCTTCCCTCACAACTGAACATCAGAGTTAGACATCAACAGGAGAGAGAGGAAACTAGAAATCCAACCGTCACTCTCAGATGTTTCCAATGCTTTTTGGCTGAAATTGGAGTGAAGGTGCAGGGGTCCACAATTTTAAGAGCTCTCCATTAAACAGGCCTCTACAGGAGGGTGGCAAGAAAGAAGCCATTCCTTAAGATAGTCCACATAAAAGCACATATGGCGTTTTTCCAGTTAAATGTGGGGAGAAGGTTTTATGGTGAAATGAAACCAAAATAGAACTTTTTTTCTCAGACCTCAAAGAGGTACAGAATGTGTGGCGTAAAACAAACACTACCCATGCCACAAGAAACACCAGGCCTACAGTGGAATATGGTGGTGGCAACATCTTGCTATGGGGATGTTTTTCATGTGCTGGGACTGAGAATCTTGTCAGAGTTGAAGGGAAAATAGATGGGCACAAATACCACACAATATTGCAGGAGAACTCGTTCCAGTCTGCTATGAATTTAAAGCTCGGGAGAAGATTCATCTTTCAAGATGACAATGACCCTAAGCATTAGACCAAAGTGACACTGGGATGGCTCAAAAACAGACAGGTGAATGTTTCGGAATGGTCAAGTCAAAGCCCTGATCTTAACCCTGTTGAGAATCTGGGGCACTGTTTGAAAACTGCTGTTCAGAGATACCATCCCACCAACATACAGGGTACCTAGGAATAATGCCAAGAAGAATAGGGAAGAAAAAAGAATGAAGGCTGTTACTGTAGCAAAAAGGTTCCTGAGCAAAAAAGGTATGAATGTGTTGGGCTTGAATACTTAGGTAAACAATATAAAATAATGTAATATAAAATATACACTTCTCTTGCTGTGTGAATCTTTTTAAAATTCATAAGACATGTTATTAAACTAAAATACAATTCTCACCAGATATTAAGAAAATATGCATGCCTTCTGTTTTAAACCTTAACAATACGATTGTTCAGACTCATATACATTGCAGCAATTTTTTACACCCTATATTAATTACATAACCACAAGAAGTCAGTCCCCATATTTGAATGTGTCTCATTGTTTATACCCTAGTTCTTCTCACCAGATTCAACGCTATTTAGAAAATGCATACCTCTGTTTTTTACTGAAAAACCTTAACAATAGGATCATTCAGACCACGATTCATTGTGGCAGTTTATTACATACAATTTAATTACATTGCCGCAAGAAGTCAGCGCCTTTTTGTTTTTTTTATAATGAGGTCTTGTTTCTTGAAAATGAGCCCCAGTTGAATTCCTGCGAATAAGCACTTAATCTAATTTGAACTTGTCCTATTTTTTATATCATAAGAATCATCACCTGATTCAAAACAATTAAGAAAATATGAACTCCTCCTATTTTGATACATAAGACAAGTCTTAACGCTAAAAACGCATACCTCTGTTCTTACTGAGAAAAGCCTTAACAATAAGATTATTCAGACTCACATTCGTTACGACAATTCATTACATCCCATTTTAATTATTCAGTCACAGGTAGTCATAAGAAAAATAAGCCCCGGCTCTTTGTGGGGCATCTTAATCTAATTTAATTTTTTCAGTGGGTTTGAAAACAAATATAGGTTGCCTTTAAAACTCATAAGACCCGGATCATTGTGGAACGTTTTAGCTAAGAAATACCCCAAAGAAGTTACTTACTGATGAAAAAAGCCCCGGCTCTTGATTATATTAAAATACACCTGTTTGTTTATCTTTTAAATAATATAAGAATTAAAATATCCTGAGGAGTTTCTTGCTAAAATTAGCAAAAGCCTTAACATCTTTTGAAAAATGCACTGGCATTTACATTCCGAATGAAGCCCCCAGGCTCTTTGTGGCACTTAGTTAAAAACTTTGTCACGCTGCCAGAATAAAGAACATGGTTCTTTATAGCCCTTATTTAAAAAGCGGTTTATGTTCAGAATAAGGTCCCTGGCTCTTTGTAAGGTTAATTACGAGGCTAAATTTTAGCCTCATTATTCAGTTAAATGTCAAAATAGGCTTAGTTTTACATTCAGAGTTCCGTATGGCCCTATGCCATTCAGCTGGTTTGAAAATAAAGTTATTAGATTAAAGTAACTGTTTCCTACTAACGAATCCCCCATTTATATAAACTTTAAAAGATTGTAGGAAAGTTATTAAAATACAGGTGACAATCTAAGAAATGGTTTCACACATAAAACGTCTGCTTCTCAGTACAACAAACAGCTGAGGTGAAGGGCAATTAACTGATGCTCGTACTGCACGTTGCTTCCATCTCTGGGATCAAACAAAAGAAGCTAATTTTCTAGCAAAGAGAGTTGAAATAAAACATAACTGGGGGCTTTATCCTATTGCCTAGATCTTATACCTAGAGACAGTACCGTTTGAATGAGGGTTACTTGCTGCTACAAAGTGTCTCCGCCCTGAGGAGGTGGGACATCAGCAATTTACCACCCATGAGCTTTCTCCCAAATGGACAGGAAATTTCACCCCGCCCTCCCAAGGAAGGTAGACCAAGATGGACTGCATAAAAAGATCAGCTTTAGTGGCTTACGACAGGCTAACCTTATCAGTATATAAGTGTATCGGTGATCTTTCCAAAATGTAGGCGATTTTGCTTTTTTCTTCTACAATGGAAAATAATGGAAAAAATACTTTTGTGGTTGTTGGTAAGTGCAGATTATCAAAATATGTGTTGTTAATGATTGTGCCTCTTCAAACTGTTGAAATAATTGTCTTTTATAAAACTGTTTTCAAATCAGATAGTTCCAGCGATTCATTCTACTATGAGCTGTCTCCAAGACCACTTTCACCCAGAGGTGGGTTTTCTGATTTTTAAATGAAAAACTGCACCTAGTTGTAAACTTCAGAGTTTATAAATGAAGTATTTTTTTATTTCAGAGGGCTGAAGTTTCTGGCCCGTTGATTGCTCAAAAAGAGTGTCAATGCTATTACTTTTTAAATCGAAAATTTATTTTATAAGTACATACAAGCTTACTACATTTTAATTGAAATTTCCTTTATTAATACATACACGCTTATTACTTTATATTTTAATTGTAGAAGAATCATAGGCCAAACAGTTTTCTTCTTTACATCTAACTAGTACACAGTTGGAGGAACTAATCTCTAACACAAATTGTTTTTTTCAGACTAAAAATCCTGTCTCGGAAAAGAAAGTTAAAGCATCTCTAGAGCCCTGTAAGTACTACTTTCACCTGAGAGTTCTGTGGTGTAAAAATAATGCATTGTGGGTGAATATAAATAATTTTTAACAGAAACCTCAACGCTTTTGGAGAGTGGTGTCTTCTGAAGGTTCCAGCCAACCTCTGGAATCGGCACAAAGGCCATTGGGCAGTCTCTTATTGAACATCTCTTTAACGCAGCCTGGTAAGTTGAGTTATTTGTTCGAGTGCTCGGCGAATGTTTGTTTTAAAGAAAACTTAGTCTTGTTTGTTTTTCAGAATGACCATCACCAGGATTACTGATGCAAATACTTCAGGATTCATGATTTGTATCATCACCCGGCATTCTTACCCAAATAGTAAGCAGATCCAAAAGAATTGATGCAAGGGCTAAGGCTGCTGATCTGAAAGCTGAAATTAGGCGAGTTCTGCAGGTTTTTTAAAGATCTTTATGGGATCTTTTACCCCTTTCTCCAGATTTATGTGAAAAGGTTATTTTATTGTGCGTTATTTTAGAAAACCTGTTCCCGAAATAGTGGCAAGCAATATGAGTTGCAAGGGTAATGTTACAGAAGGTAAAAGCATTGGGAGCAGTTCTCAGAATGTCAGATTATTGCATGATATGGTGAATGAACTTAGTTACTCTATCCGACCCCCACAAATGCCCACTCCTCCTCCACAATATTTTAATGAATCGGCAAAATCAAAACATGATCCAGTTGAATAATATGATAGCTACTATGAGAGTTCCTTCACCAGTTCCCACTCCCATTGACTTTGACCAGCTTGACTGCGTTTTAGAAACCCTGTGTAAAGTAGCCAACCAGGATGAATTGTTAATATTAAACAATTTGCTAGAAAGGGTTCAGCGGTCTTTGACTGAAAATCTGAATGTTCAAATGGGTCAAGGTTTAATAAACACCACAGATTCTGCCAATGTTCAGCCTTTTGTTCTAACCCCTCAGAATGCTGTCGCCTCTGCCTCTCAGAGTATGGTTCCCTCAGTTTCAGCTACCCCTTTGGCCACCTCCGTTTCAGTCATATCATTTGTAGCTCAAGTCACTGTCTCCTCTACTTCTGCTCTCCCCTCTGCCCCCTCAGCATCTGTTTCCTCTTCAGTCATGCCAGTTGTAGCTATCTCCTCTGTGTCCTCTGCCATTTCTGTTTCTGTTATCCCTTCATCTTCCCCTGTTTCAGTCACTACATCCTCTACTTCTCCTTTCCCCCCTGCCTCGTTAGTGTCTGTTTCTGTTTCAGTCATGCCAGTTGTAGCTATCTCCTCTGCACCCTCTACTTCTGTCTCCTCTGCTTCAGTTATACATTCATCTGCCTCTGTTTCAGTCACTGCATCCTCTATTTCTCCTCTCCCCCACTACCCCCTCAGCATCTTTTTCTGTTTCTTCTCCAGTCATGTCAGTTGTAGCTATCTCCTCTGCACCTTCTGTTTCTGTCTTCTCAGCATCTATTTCATCTTCAGTCGTGCCAGATGTAGCTATCCCCTCTACACCTTCTACTTCTGCCTCTGATTCTGCTACCCCTTCAACATCATCAGTCATGCCAGTTATGGCTAGCGGATCTGTTGTGTCTATTTCAGCTACCCCCTCAGCCACCTTTACTTCAGGCGTTCCAGTTGTGGCAGGTCCCTTGACTGTTTCTAGTGTTGACAATCAGAACATTTTTAATCAAATCATCAGGCCCTCATTTAATAATACAGAAATAAGACACAGCTTAAATTTTACCAATGCCTATGAACTAGAGTCTTATGAGGAGTTGTTTAATAGTATTCATGAGACACTACAAGTAATTCTGGATAATTTTTCTGCTACTTTAAATTCAAATGATGTTGTTCAGTTAGAATTGCGTGCTGATTCCTTGCCTATTAGTGTTTTTATACAGATGAGTTGAGCTAATTTTAGTGTAGAAGAGTTTCTTCAACAGATAGAGAATCTAATGGCGCTCGCAAGGTCTTCACTCTACTCAATCAAGAAATAGTCAGAAAGAAAATGAGGCATTTAATTATTCATTTAATTACGGGATTCAGCTCTGTTTTGCCTTTTGTCCATCCAGAACAGTTAACATGTCTGAGGACCAGGTTTGGCAAGAGGCTTTGAAGAAACACTACAGCAAAAGCAAAGAAAAATGCTAAATTTGTTTTGCATAAAATGTCTGTCAACCCCTGGAGACAGGTACCGGCAGGCCAAGCGGAATGTGGCTTCGGTGGTTGCTGAGGCAAAAACTCGGGCATGGGAGGAGTTTGAAGAGGCCATGGAGAACAACTTTCGGACGGCTTCGAGGAGATTCTGGTCCACCGTCCGGCGTCTCAGGAGGGGGAAGCAGTGCAGTGTCAACACTGTATATGGTGGGGATGGTGTTCTGCTGACCTCGACTCGGGACGTTGTGGGTCGGTGGGGGGAGTACTTCGAAGACCTCCTCAATCCCACTAACATGCCTTCCAATGAGGAAGCAGAGCCTGGGGACTCTGAGGTGGGCTCCCCCATCTCTGGGACTGAGGTCACCGAGGTGGTCAAAAAACTCCTTGGTGGCAGGGCTCCGGGGGTGGATGAGATACGCCCGGAGTTCCTCAAGGCTCTGGATGTTGTAGGGCTGTCTTGGTTGACACGTCTCTGCAACATCGCATGGACATCAGGGACAGTGCCTCTGGATTGGCAGACCGGGGTGGTGGTCCCCCTCTTTAAGAAGGGGGCCCGGAGGGTGTGTTCCAACTACAGAGGGATCACACTCCTCAGCCTCCCTGGAAAAGTCTATTCGGGGGATCTGGAGAGGAGGGTCCATCGGATAGTTGAACCTCGGATTCAAGAGGAACAGTGTGGTTTTCGTCCTGGTCGCGGAACAGTGGACCAGCTCTACACCCTTAGCAGGGTCCTGGAGGGTGCATGGGAGTTCGCCCAACCAGTCTACATGTGTTTTGTGGACTTGGGAAAGGTGTTCGACCGTGTCCCTCGGGCAATCCTGTGGGGGGTGCTCCGGGAGTATGGGGTACCAGACCCCCTGATAAGGGCAGTTCGGTCCCTGTACAACTGGTGTCAGAGCTTGGTCCGCATTGCCGGCAGTAAGTCGAACCTGTTTCTAGTGAGAGTTGGACTCCGCCAGGGCTGCCCTTTGTCACCGATTCTGTTCATAACTTTTATGGACAGTATTTCTAGGTGCAGCCAGGGTGTTGAGGGGGTCCGGTTTGGTGGACTCAGGATTGGGTCACTGCTTTTTGCAGATGATGTCCTGTTTGCTTCATCAGGCCGTGATCTTCAGCTCTCTCTGGATCGGTTCGCAGCTGAGTGTGAAGCGGCTGGGATGGGAATTAGCACCTCCAAATCCGAGACCATGGTCCTCAGCCGGAAAAGGGTGGAGTGCCCTCTCAGGGTTGGGAGCGAGATCCTGCCCCAAGTGGAGGAGATCTCGGGGTCTTGTTCACGAGTGAGGGAAGAATGGAGTGTGAGATCGACAGGCGGATCGGTGCGGTATCCGCAATGATGCAGGCTCTGCATCGGTCTGTCATGGTGAAAAAGGAGCTGAGCCGTAAAGCAAAGCTCTCAATTTACCAGTCGATCTATGTTCCTACCCTCACCTATGATCATGAGCTATGGGTAGTGACCGAAAGAACAAGATCGTGAATACAAGTGGCTGAAATGAGTTTCCTCCGCAGGGTGTCTGGGCTCTCCCTTAAAGATAGGGTGAGAAGGTCAGTCATCCGGGAGGGGCTCAGAGTAGAGCCGCTGCTCCTCCGCATCGAGAGGAGTCAGATGAGGTGACTCGGGCATCTGATCAGGATGCCTCCTGGACGCCTCTCTGGTGAGGTGTTCCGGGCACGTCCAACCGGGAGGAGGCCCCGGGGAAGACCCAGGACACGCTGGAGGGACTATGTCTCCCGGCTGGCCTGGGAACGCCTCGGGATTCTCCCAGAAAAGCTAGAAGAAGTGGCCAGGGATAAGGAAGTCTGGGTATCTCTGATCAAGCTGCTGCCCCCGCGACCCGACCTCGGATAAGCGGAAGAGGATGGATGGATGGATTTAAGACCACTCTGTAAGGATAACAATTTGAACTCTGCAATATCAGGCGGTCCCCCAGGGTAACATCAACTTGAGAAAACAAACTGGCTATAGGGTAGTTGACAAATCCAACCTTTGCACCTGCCACTTTATTAGTCCCATCAGCATTCACTATTTTGCACCTTAGGTTTAGAAGATTATTATTCAAGTCAAGGTAATCCTCCCCATTTCCAGCTATGAGAAATTGTAGTGGTGCTACTTCAGAGAGAGCTGAGAGAGGTGGGACTTCAACATATACACGTTTATCTACACTCATTTGAGTGAAAGGCACAGTAAACAGGTCCAGTTCAGATTTGAGACACTCTTTGGAGTGTGTACGAATGTCATCTTCTCTTAAAAAATGTTTCTCTTCTTCTTCTTTTTGCTCGCTTTAGTGTTCTTCTTCTGATGATGTTTAGAAAATACTGTAGAAATAGTGCGTCTTGCCTTTTTGACTGATGGGCCCTCATGCAACCCCGGTGGTCTCTTGCGTTTTGTCTTTCTCATCACCATCAATCCCACACCCTCCTGTGTTTCTTGGCTGCCACCAGCCACACTTGATATCGCCCTGGTAAACACATCTTTTACAATATTTTAGCATCAGATTTCATATGTGGTTTTGATATGTCAAAAACTTTTTTCACGAGAGTTAGCGGGGTATTGAATATGGGGGTTGGACAACTGCCATAATTGATCATTTATAAACCCCTCCTTTTAGGGGTGAGGTTTTCGTAAATCAAACCCTTATCATGCCCCGTTACTGATTCCCACTCCCAGGAGGTATGCCTTCGCCTCTCTAACGGCCTATATGGTTAGGGGAGGGGCGTGTTGCTCCACCCTGTGGCGGTGAAAAGCTAAAGAGGCCCTGTATAAAACTCTAGCCAGTGAAAATGCAACGACATTCAAAATGTGCAGAATGGAAGCCCTTGTGAATCCTCCTAAGAGAATGAAAACAAAGGGGTAATATTAAATGTCATCAGTACATATGCTTCGTAAGTGGGATGAAATAGAGGAGGAAGAGGATTTCTGGAGTGAGTTAAATAAAATGGTGGAGAGTATACCCAAAGAAGAAAGGTTGGTGATCTCAGTAGATCTTAATGGGCATGTTGGCAAAGGGAACAGTGGTGATAAAAAGGTGTTGGATAGGTAAGGCATTAAGGAGAGAAATTTTGAAGGGAAGATGGTGGTGGACTTTCCAAAAAAGATTGGAAATTATGGTGATAAATACAGATTTTAAGAAGATGGAGGAACACAGGATGACATAAGAGTAGAGGAAAGTGCACAGATGCACAGAGACTATGTTCTATGTAGAAGGTGCAATGTGAAAGAGATTCAAGTCTGGATGGTGGTGACAGTGGATATTGTAGCTGGACCATATTGATGATTAGTGGTATGAAAGATGAATTTCGAGGTGAAAAAGAAGAAGAGTGAGAATGGAACCAAGGATCAGCAGGTGGAAGCTAAAAGAGGAAAACTATTGTGTGAAATTCAGAGGAAGTGAGACATTTTCTGGGTAGTGGTGAAAACATGATAGATGATTGGAACACCACAGCTGAAGTGGTAAGGGAGAGATCTAGGATGGTGATGGTGTAACATTTGGACAGAGGAAGAAAGACAAAGAGACTTGGTGATGGAAATAGGGAGTACAGGTAAGCATAAAGAGAAAGAAGTTAATGAAAAATAATTGGGGAAAAAAGAAAGGAGGAAGAGCTGGAAGTGGCAGAGGTGAACATGCTAAGATTTTATTAGAAATGAATATATTAGAGAGACAACACAGTTACTACAGTTTGTTGATCAATTGAGAGAGGCTAGATTGAGATGGTTTGATGTGCATAGGAGAGATGAGGGGTACATTGGGAAACAAATATTAAGGATGGAAACCGACAGGGAAGAGGAAAAAAGGTAGGCCAAACAGATGGTTTATGGATGTGGTGAGGGAGGACATGAAGGCAGTTGGTGTGGCAGAAAATGATGTAAAACACAGGGATAGATGGAGATGGGTGATTCTCTGTGGCAGCTCCTAAATGTACCTGCTTTGTCCTGAACAAGGTTGTCAGGGGTGATGGAGCCATTCCCAGGCAGTATAAGGTGCAAGGCAGAAAGAAACCCTAGATTGGACTCTAGTCCATTGTGGGGTGTACACACAAACCCCAATCACACACTACTGATAATTTAGCATTGCCAATCCACTTAACTTATATGTCTTTGGACTGTGGAAGGAAACCCACACAGAAACAAGGAGATAATGCAAATTCCTCACAGGGAGGACCCAGAACATGGAACCTGGTCCCTTTACTGCAAGGCAGAAACACTACCACCCATTTCACCATTTGAATAACTAAATAATGAACAATATTTTTTCCATGAACTTACTACATACTAAACTAAGGAATTATTATTAGTATTGGAAAATACTGACTTGAAACAACCCAACCAATACTATTAATAAAGGATCTGTCTGATAATAAAACTGAATGTGCCAGGTCTATTTATTTAGGCAAGTGTTCTTTCATTTCTTGTTGTGTTGGCCCTGATACAATAACCTTTTCATATTGTCCTTCATGTTAAACTATGTGTAACATATTAATTGAACTAAACTTTCAATTAATTAGACATTATAAAGTTGCACAACCTTCATTTTGTTAACATATATCCTGTATGGTAACCTGAAAAAGTATTTTTCCCCATCCTGATTTCCTCTCTTATTGCAAATATTTTACAATGAATTGTTTCAGGTGTTCAACCAAAATCTAAAATTTAATAAAGAGCACGTGAGAGAACATACTGAACTATGCTTTAGTTTCAGTTTACAGGTGGACAACCAGACATTCTTCTGAAGAATTTCCTGGTAGTTAGCAGAATTATTGATTTCTTTAGTTATGTCAGGTTGTCCTGGTCAGAAAGCAGAAAATCATCTCTACTCTGTCATACTACCAACACCATATTTCTCTACTGGTGTTATGTTTTTTTCTCAGTTCTGCATTTGCTTTATTCCTGACATAATGGAACCCACAGCACCCAAAAAGTTCCACTTTTTTCTCATCTGTTAATATAACATTCTACTAAAAGGCTTACGGATCATCCAGGGACTTTATGAGAAATGAGAGATGATCCTTTATGATGTTTTTTGATTACCAATGGGTTGCTTTCCAGTGAAGCCTAATTTTCTCCAGTGTATTTCTGATTATGGAGTCATGAACATTGGCCTTGAAGGAAATAAGAGAAGTATGCAGCTCTGTGGTTTTTATATTTTAAGAATCTTTTGTGATGTTCCATTTAATGTTACACTGCACCCTTGGAAGAATTTTGGCAGGAAGGAAAATCTTAAGAAGATGCACTACTACTGCAACTCTGGGGAGATCTTTTTTCTCTGTGTTACTCCCAGAGCCTTAGAAATACCTAGGTAGCCCTTTCCAGACAGACAGATATAAACATCCTTTTTTTTATCTCTTCAGGTATTTATTTTGGTCATGCAATTATATGCTTGATGAATATTTATTTTGCCATCTTGACTTTAATGATAAGCATCAAAATAGTACTGTATTGAGCAAGGCCGGCAGTAATCAAGCTTGGTGGTGTTTAATCAGCTGACTGTAAGAGAGAACAAGAACTTCATCCTTTTTAATGGATGAAAATACTTTTTCACATGCTTCAATTCAATATTAGAAATGTTTATTTTTTATAGAAGCAATATTAGATAACATTTCACTTTCCCTAAAATTAGATTTTGATTGAAGACAAAAACACTCAGTGTTAAAAACTTTAATTAATAAATAAATACAGCAAGGAAGCAGATTTTGTACTTTATATGGCACTTTATAATGTTGTAGATTAAATATTTCACATAAATGAAAACAAACATTAAAACTATAATGCTTTAGAGGTCTTGGAGTAGAATATTTGTACATGTAAAAATATAAATATTAACACTATTTGCCTTAGCAAAATAAAGATCCAAACAAAACATTTTGAAAAGACTCTTTTTATCTAATCAAGACAGCACAATTCTTTCTTTCTCTTCATTCCAAGTGTTGCACTAGCCTGCTCCTGTGATCCTCTGGTCTGATGATTTAACACCAGAAACAGCTCAGGTCACTGTTTTCCCATGGTCTCTGTAGGATAACATGTAGCATAATAAACAAAAAGCAAGAAAGCTTGCTAAGGCAATGTGATGTATGGAGGCAAATAAACCATTCCTGGGTTTTCATTGGCATGCAGACAGCAGTCAAGAGCATTGCACAAAAGCAAATCGTACAAGAAGTAAAATGAAAACAATTAATGGCTTTTGATTATTTTTTGTTTTCGTTTTTATACATGGTGAAATTAAACTTATTATCATCAAGAGTTACATTTGTAGGTGGTTTGCATATCTAATACAAATCCATTTTCCAAGGATTAAAAATAATACTTTCAAAGCAAACCTAATTTACTAAAAAGTATGTAAATGAATGGATAAACTACTTTCTCTTTCTTGTTAAAAGTCACTTTTTAAATCTGAAAATAATTTGGCATGTTCAGTATTTCTGCAGCCCTAAAATGGATTAGGCGTACTTGATTGTGGATGGATGAACAACACCATTCCTACCTTTTCTCTAATTCTTTGTTAATTTCCTTTTGTAAGAATAAGTAAAAGAAGAGTATAGTTCCTGGATTACACTAATAATGCAGATCATAGCAGGTAAGCCTGTAACCGACTCTGACTTGATGAAAACCACCAACATTATTTAGGCTACTTTTGGGTCTTACAGAAAACTAGCCATGAGAGCAGTGATATTGAAGAACAAACTAAGGTGACCAGTGATTTGGCTGCTAAAGTGTGGTGAAACAGGCACAGTAATGACACGAGGTGAGAAACTAATGGGTGGGGTGCATGGCAGGATTATAAGCCACACCATAGCTGAAGATGCAATTATACTTTGAACCCACTACTGCCAGTAACGAATCACTTTTTATTTATACTGCACCTTTCACATAGCACATTGTCACAAGGTGCTCACATCAAAGTGTAAAGGGCTTATCTGGCCAGTATTTATAGTGTGAACAGAGAATATTTTGGTGCTGAAAATTCAGAGTGGTTGAACTCCCTCCATTCAATGGCAAGAGTCGGGTGGAAGTGGACGAAGCTCAGTGGAGAGGAGTGGAGGCGGACCAGAGACAGTGAAGGCATTGTGTTGTGTGGCCAGGACTGAAGGGGTGATTGGTGCTGCGGCACTGGGTATTGTGCACTTTAATGGTTGAAAATATTGTAAATAAACGTTTGTGTGGTGAAGCCATCATGTCTACCTGTCTGTGTCCGGGCTGTTCCCCACAACTTTTTAAAATCTAAAGGTTTATGTTTTCACTGTCTCAAACAGGTCACCTTGGTAAGAATTGTAAAGAAAAATGAAGTGTCAGACATGTTCTTTGCAGCCCCCAGATATCTACAGCTGTTGCTACAGCTAGTGTGGCAACATCTGCTGAAGGTTAAGCTGAGACTGGAACTTGTGCCTTTACTGGGGTTGGTGAAGAGTGTGCAATGTACTAAATGTGGTTCCTGTTAAGGTAAAATCTAAAAAGAGTGGAAGGTATGTAAAAGCATATGCCTTTATAGACCCCAGTAGTACAGTAAAAATCTGCACTGAAAAGCTCCAGAGACAGTTAAAGGGAAAAGAAAACAAATATTCCTGAAAACCATGAGTAACTATGATGATGATTCAAAAATGCTAACCCAACATTCTGTCTTATCAGATTTGCAAGTCTGTGGTATAAATGATGATGAATATATTGATTTGTCAAAGGTCTTTACGCAGGTCTCAATTCCAGTGAACAGAGAAAGTATTACACTACAAGAGGATATTGAAGTGGGCATATCTTAAAGAGGTACGTCTATCACGTATTGACTCTGTTGTTGATTTTTTAATAGGAATCAACAACCCAGAAATCTTCAAGCAGTTGCGAATCATACCTAGCCAAGGTGATGGACCTCATGCTGTGAAGACTGCACTTGGTTGGGTGGTCGGTGGGCCATACAAAGGGATAGATGACCAAGCAAAACAAAGTGGTAAGCTGCCCAAACATTTGATCAATCGTGTGTCAATAAAAGAAATTGAACATATGTTGCTACAACAGTACAGCACAGAGTTTCCAGAGTGCAGCTGTGAAGACAAAGAAGAAATGTCACAGGAGGACATCAAGTTCATACACATAGCCTCAGAATCTGTAAGACTGGTAGGTGGCCACTATTGCTTAAATTTGCCTTTGAAGGATGAAACACTTAAAGTGCCAAACAATCACTGTATAGCTGAACAGTGTGCTATTGGGCTCAAGAGAAAATTGAGCAAAAATGTAGTTTTCCACGAAGACTATAAAGCCTTCATGAAAGACATTATTTGCAAGGGATACACTGTCAAGGTACCCAAAGAAAGCTTGAATTGCAATGAAGGCAGAGTGAGGTACATTCCACATCATGGTGTGTATCATACAAAGAAAAATAAGACTTGAGTGGTCTTTGATTGCACAGCCACCTACCAAGGGACTTCACTAAATGAACAATTATTGAAAGGTCCTGACCTAACTAACACTCTCATTGGCATCCTTACAAGATTCAGAATGAAGCCAGTAGCATTAATGGCAGACATTAAGTCAATGTTCTACCAAGTTAAAGTCCCAGATAAAGACACTGATCTTTTATGCGTTTTGTGGTGGCCTGAATGTAATCTAAGCAAAGACCTGGAAGAATTTAAAATCACAGTAAGCAAAGCTTATCTTAAGAGACTTATGCAAAGAGAAATTTAGGTGGGATGAAGAAGGAGAAGTCAAACACATTCAGAAATGTGTCTTGGATTTGATGGATGTGTTCATGCAGAGTCAAGCTGAAAGTCAGAGGGTGGTTGCTGTAATCTAGGAGAGCAAAAAACACTCATGAAAAGGTATAAACTGACTTTAAAACCAAGAATAATTTCCCTAGAAAACTTGGCTAAAGCTGAAACAAAGCTTATCTGCCTCGGTCAACAACAAGAATTTCCAGAAGAATTAAAGGCTTTAAAGAAAAGGGCTTGTATAAAAAAGAACAGTCAAATCTTTAAACTTAACCCGACCATACAAGAAGGAATACTGAGAGTTGGAGGAAGATTCAATAAAGCTGCAATGCCAGAAGAAGCTAAATATCCAGCAATTCCTGGATAATGGGATGAGTCATCAAGGCAATGCCAGATGCCAAAGGTGCAGTCAGAAGAGTTTGTGTGCAGACCAAAACCAGCACACTGGACAGACCCGTGAATAAACTGTGCCTGCTTCAAGAAACAGCCATTGTTTAAAATAAGAAATTTTTAAATGTCTGTTTGCAGTATTATTGCTTGTGATTTGAAAACAATAGTCAATGCAAAAGTAAACTTAGTTGGCTCATATCGAAGTAAAGTATAATAATTGTTTCTGCTCCTGCATAGCCAGTTAGGGCCAGAGTCAATCATAGAAAGTAATGCTTTAAGTTAAGTTAAACTCATATTAGTGTTTGCTTAGTCATAGTCATAGACAATGGTATAGCCTTTTACCTCTCTAAGTTAATAAATGATTGAACTTTCTTGCTATAACTAACACACAGTGTGTTAATTGAGTCAGTTGTTGTTTAGAATAGGTCCCAGTTTACAGGGACTTAAAAGACCCATTTTCAACATAGAAATGGGATAGGCATACAGTTTTCTGACCGTTTTAAAATGGTCAGAAATGTTTAGAAGTGATTTTGTAATGATTAGAAATGAAAGAAGATTTATAAGCTTTGAACAGAACATCTGGGGTGGCACGGTGGTGGTGCAGTGGTAGTGCTGCTGCCTTGCAGTAAGGAGATCTTGGGTTTGCTTCCCGGGTCCTCCCTGCGTGGAGTTTGCATGTTCTCTCCGTGTCTGCATGGGTCCCACAGTCCAAAGACATGCAGGTTAGGTGCATTGCTGGTGCCCTGCCCGGGATTTGTTCCTGCCTTACACCCTGTGTTGGCTGGCATTGACTCTAGCAGACCCCCGTGACCCTGTGTTAGGATATGGTGGGTTGGAAAATGGCTGGCTGGCAGGACTTCTCTTAAACAAGAACTTTAAAATTTTTTGCTAGTTCAATTTTCTCAATTTTTTTGGAAACTGCTTTATTTTGAATTTTAACTAAAACTTTTAAAAACGAAGATATGTTGTCTGTGAAATCATTTTGATGCACCAGGCTCTTGCTGAATCCCATTTATAAGCTGTACCTGCAGAATTTTGGTGATTTTGGGTAAACGCAGCTACAATAATAAAAGCATAAATTTGATTTGAGTCTGTAACACCTCGTATAAATTTTGTCTACTTGTAAAAGTTAGCGCTTTTTTAATTATTCAGTTTAATTCTCTCAGTGATGTTCATGTGGTACAACGAGTTGGTACTGTGGTTGATGATGCTCTGAACAATTTGTTGTACTGGCAATCAAAGATACAATCTCCTGTGACCGCTATCAGACTGGACATAGGCATGACCGTAACAACAGACAGCTTCTTCACAGTGCTTTCGCTGGCTAATGGACTGCTGCACCTCAACGCAACTCTGCTTGGCACCATAAGTAAAATGGGATTTCCACCTGCAGCTAAATTCACTTTAGTATGCGAGCAATTCGCCACACTAGTGTTTAGATCTGGCAGTGCCATGCTGACGGTGTATGCGCCCAAAAAGAAGAAGTCTGTCTACCCCATAACGTAGAGTACAGCCATTTCAAGCTGTCATAACATTCCAATTCAGCTCTGCTCTTCCAAGAACCTAAATATGGCTCTGCTAAATATTACAGAGTTATCCAGCAAGGCTTTTTGCATTAACAATCTTATCAGTGATATGAAAATAGACCTCCACTCACTGTGTGAAATGTGGCTCAGCTCAGATAGTGTGGCAGTGTCAATTGAAGCAGCACCTCCAAATTACAGCCTTGCTCATTCGGTTTGCCAAGGTAAAAAAGATATTTACTCAAGCAGATGAAATGTTAAAAATGCCACTTTTGGTACTTTTACATCTTTTGAGTATATTGCTGTTTTTACCCAAGGAGTCTCCCAAACTCTCTTATTGAATGTTTATAGACCTCCAAAATATAATGCATATTTTATTAAGGAATTCTCAGACTTAGTATCTAAAATAAGAACTAACTATGACAGGTTACTAATTGTAGGTGATTTTAAGTTTTTATGTGGACAACCAGTGTGACATAAAAGCTAGAGAATTCCTGAACTTACTGCACTCTTTTGATCTGAGTCAGCATATCAGCCAGCCCACAAATAAGGGAGGACACATGCTGGATTTAGTGATTTCAAAAGGATTAAAAGTTGATGTGAGGCAGATCATGGATGTCTGAATACTGGAGCATTTTGTATATTATTTAATGCAGAAATACTGGTAACTACAAATAATGAGAAACATTATTTTGATACATCTGAAGCTTCAGTGTTTGCTAATATTCTAAACAGTCAGTCCAATTGTAGTGCCTACCTCAGTATTGCTAATAGTGTAAACATCCATCCCATCCATCCATTTTCCAACCCGCTGAATCCGAATACAGGGTCACGGGGGTCTGCTGGAGCCAATCCCAGCCAACACAGGGCACAAGGCAGGAAGCAATCCCGGGCAGGGTGCCAACCCACCACAGATAGTGTAAACAGTAAGGTAGAAAATTTTAATGCTAAGGTGAGAGCTGCAGTTGACATAGTGGCCTCTGAAAAGACAGTTAAGAAATCCTCCTGGACTATTATACGTTAGAAGACCTATTTCTCTAGTACTAGGGTGTTGTACTATGTTAGCTATTATAAATGTAGAGAAAAGCCAAGCAAAATGACACCTTTTATTGGCTAACTAAAAAGATTACAATATGCAAGCTTTCTAGGCAACTCAGGCCCCTTCTTCAGGCAAGATGTAATACAGAAACTGGAGTTCCCTGTGTTTATATACACACTCTAGGACAAGAAACAACATTGGTAAATCTTTAAATGAGAAATTTTAAATGTAAAAAATTAATAGATTCATTCAGGCGAGGGTTAATTTAAAAAGAGAGAGAAGAACAATGTATGGTCAAGATCTTTGGATAAGATAATTGTCCAACAAAATCTTTTGAAGTTTGTAATGAGTTTTTCAAAACAATGTGGATCTGTAGACAGGTTGTCTGTCATTCTGAGAGATGTAAATAATCCTCATATCTGGCCATAAAACTCTTGTCTTTATTCAAGCCATGTTGTAATGTATTAAATTTTAGCATAAGTTTAACTTTCCATTCTTTTCTCTCTTGCTGTGTTTTGAAGTTGCCCATAAGCACTGTGACTTTAAAGTCCCTCTCACAGTGTCCATGGCTGTTGAAGTGGGCCGCTACAGGAACATCTGTGTTGCCATGTTTAATGTGGAACCTGTGTAAATTCATTCTCTAGCGGAGTGTTTGTCCAGTTTCTCCCACATAGAGTGCAGTGTCAGGACATTTCATGCAGAGGATTAGGTAGACTACATTAGATGATCTGCAGAAAAATGATCCCTTTATGTGATGTTCAAGTCGGCAGTGTGGTATAACTATACGGTTTGTATCATAAATGTGGGCACATGTTTTGCATCTTTTCTGTAGACATGGAGATGTGCCATTTTGTGTTTGTTCACTTAGGGAGCTTCAGACTATTAGTTGCTGAAGGTTTGGTGGTTGTCTGTTTGCCATGAGGGGAGGTTCAGGAAATACATTTTTCAGTGTTTGGTCATTGTTTAGTATTGGTTGAAGTTCTTTTATAATTTTTCGAAGTGTTTCAAGATGTGGGTTGTAGGTGACAACAAGGGGGATGCGGTTCTTGTTGTCTTTGTTTTTATATTTCAGAAGGTTGTTTCTGGGTATGGCAGTAGCTCTTCTTATTTGAGTGTCTGTTGTTTTGGGGGTGTAACCTTGTCTGATGAAATCTTGTCTGAGCTCCTGCAGTTGTTTATCCTGGTCTGTCGGGTCAGAGCAAATATGATTGTACTGTATTGCTTGGCTGAAAATAATGGAGCGCCTTATATGCTTGGGGTGGAAGCTATCACTTTTCAGGTAGGTCCGTCTGTCTGTCGGTTTGTGAAAAACAGAAGGTACAATGGTGTTGTCTTTCAGTGTAAAGTCACAGTGCTTATGGGCAACTTCAAAACACAGCAAGAGAGAAAAGAATGGGAAGTTAAACTTATGCTAAAATTTAATACATTACAACATGGCTTGAAGAGAAAAGCCAAGCAAAATGACACCTTTTATTGGCTAACTAGAAAGATTACAATATGCAAGCTTTCGAGGCAACTCAGGCCCCTTCTTCAGGCAAGATTGAAGGGGCCTGAGTTGCCTCGAAAGCTTGCATATTGTAATCTTTCTAGTTAGCCAATAAAAGGTGTCATTTTGCTTGGCTTTTCTCTACATTCATAATGGCTAACACGGTACAACACCCTAGTACAACATGGCTTGAATAAAGACAAGAGTTTTATGGCCAGATATGAGGATTATTTACATCTCTCAGAATGACAGACAACCTGTCTACAGATCCACATTGTTTTGAAAAACTCATTACAAACTTCAAAAGATTTTGTTGGACAATTATCTTATCCAAAGATCTTGACCATACATTGTTCTTCTCTCTCTTTTTAAATTAACCCTCACCTGAATGAATCTATTAATTTTTTACATTTAAAATTTCTCATTTAAAGATTTACCTATGTTGTTTCTTGTCCTAGAGTGTGTATATAAACACAGGGAACTCCAGTTTCTGTATTACATCTTGCCTGAAGAAGGGGCCTGAGTTGCCTAGAAAGCTTGCATATTGTAATCTTTTTAGTTAGCCAATAAAAGGTGTCATTTTGCTTGGCTTTTCTCTAAAGACCTATTTCTCTAAAATTATAAATGATAATGCTAGTAATCCAAGAGTTTTATTTTCAACTATTAATCGTCTTTTAAAATCAGCTCATTTAATGGAATGCTTCCTAAAAACTACTAGTGAAACATGTGAGGGTTTTGCTATATTTTTTAAACACAAAAAAAGGTACTATTCAATGTACTTTGCCATATACTGTATGTATAACTTTGTGCCAGAGTAAAGGATCAGAATTAACTATTCACCCTCTTGGATAGATCTTATTTTCTCATATTTATGCATTGAAATCTAAATACAAACTTTTTTTTCTGTTTCTTATGAGAGAAGATTTAGAGTTAGAGAATTTAAAGAATTTCATGTTGTGCTTTCCTAAATGTGATTTTAACTTGATTGCTTGGTTTACAAACACAAAAATACATAATCTACGTAATACATAGTTTAGGTAATGAAATTAGTGTAGTAAGAGCTTAATTTTTGTTTTTTCCTGTGGAAAACAGTTTTAACTTTACCCTAAACTGTACAATTTGGCTTTGCTAGTAATAACAAGAACAAGACATCTCAAGGACACATTCTTCATGTTTTACCAAGTAAAGGAGCAATTTCTGGGAATATTATTGAAAAGCTAATAAAACCAACATGTTTTATATTGTTTCTCTGGGATTATATTTCAAATGTAGTTGATGCTATTTATCTGTTATGCAATTCCATCTATACATCAATTTTTTGTACCCATTTATCCAACTCATCCTCTTTTGTTTCTCTGCCAACCCATATTATTTAACAAAATGCAGTGCAAACTTCTCTAGCATCCAGTACACAATACACAATAGTTCTCTAGCCACAATACATAGTTGAAAGGATTTTTTTGAATAATTAAAATGGTACACATACAGTACAACAAATTTCATTCCATCCATCCATCATGCTGTATCCTAACTACAGGGTCACAGGGGTCTGCTAGAGCCAATCCCAGCCAACACAGGGCGCAAGGCAGGAAACAAACCCCGGGCAGGGCGCCAGCCCACTGCAGGGTGTGCACACACTCACTAGGGACAATTTAGAATCACCAATGCACCTAACCTGCATGTCTTTGGACTGTGGGAGGAAACCGACACAGACACAAGGGAGAACATGCAAACTCCACACAGGGAGGACCTGGGAAGCAAACCCAGGTCTCCTAACTGCGAGGTAGCAGCGCTACCCACTGCGCCACCGTGCTGTCTTCAAATTTCATTCCTTTAAAATGAAAACAATGAAGTGAAATATTTGTTTTTCTTCTAGATGATTTCAAAATCTATGTCTCTCTCTCTCTCTTTCTTTCTGCTTTAATATTTTTGGACTTGTTCAATCAATTAGCCCTTTTCAAACTTTGTTTTTCTTCAACAGGTAAACTATCTTCCAGTTCACCTTGAGCATAGGAAAGGCACTACATAAATAAAATGTATTATTATCCATCCATTTTCCAACCTGCTGAATCCGAACACAGGGTCACGGGGGTCTGCTGGAGCCAATCCCAGCCAACACAGGGCAGGAACCAATCCCGGGCAGGGTGCCAACCCACCGCAGGACACACACAAACACACTAGGGCCAATTTAGAATCGCCAATCCACCTAACCTGCATGTCTTTGGGAGGAAACCGGAGCAAACCCACACAGACACGGGGAGAACATGCAAACTCCACGCAAAGAGGACCCAGGTCCCCAGGTCTCCCAACTGCAAGGCAGCAGCGCTACCCACTGGGCCACCATGCCGTCTTCAAATTTCATTCTTTTAAAATGAAACAATGAAGTGAAATATTTGTTCTTCTTCTAGATGATTTCAAAATCTATGTCTCTCTCTCTCTTTCTTTCTGCTTTAATATTTTTGGACTTGTTCAATCAATTAGCCCTTTTCAAACTTTGTTTTTCTTCAACAGGTAAACTATCTTCCAGTTCACCTTGAGCATAGGAAAGGCACTACATAAATAAAATGTATTATTATTATTATTATTAAAGAATGGCAGAATCATGAAAGAAGAGCTCCTGTAGTATTCCTCTGTGTTCTAATTCTAAACACAACCATCCTTGCCAGAGTTTTAGCAGCTTTCCCACTAATAAAACATAATAAATATAATAGATCCAAAGAAAAAGAGATAAAAATCTTAATTTTATATAAGCCATTACAGCACTTATGTTTTTAGCCAACACTTTAATTCTGATAAGTGCATACAATTTACACATTAACTAACTCTAACTTTAGTGTTGCACTGACCCGTGAATTGGCTTTTGGAAGGGCAAATGCTTGTCTTTTTAATGTATGAGAGTTTGTGCTGACTGAAAAACAGTATAGCAGTTGTCTTCTCAATGGTACATGGCTATACAATGGCACTTGCTCCTGGCCAGTATATACGAGTGGACACCCATGTGTTTACCCAGTTTGGAAGACGGCAGGAATTAGTAAAATTGGTGACCAACTTAATGATACTGGGCTCCTTTCACTCCGAACTCTCCAGTGTTATGTGTCTCTTACTTCTTAAATCTTTTATTTACAGATTCATTGTTAAGAACATGCAGTATCCGTCTTTCCTCTGCTCTGCCTGCTCATACTCTTGACTCCCTGTATCACCCTTTCTCCTTCTCTAAGTGTCCAGTCTCCAGCCTCTATACTGTATTATGTAACTCCACTTATAAACCTATCCCTGGATGATTGCTGCTCACTAATGCTGGTGTTGGTTAAGTGCTTCCTGACTCAGGATTTGGGGAATTCTATCATAAATATTATGTACAGTTGTTTGATTTACTATATTGGAAATATTCAAGAAATAATTAATCACAAAAACAATTCTTTAAATCTGCCTGCTAGCCAATTAAATGACATTAACAATGAGAGAAAATTCCAATAAATTATGAAATTGTTCAAAGGAAGACTAACATCAATACAGAAATGTTACAGGCTAGAAAGGATTTTTTCAGCATTAGTTTCATATGCTTAAATTATTCTGACTTAACAATGAGAAGTCAAACAAAATGACATTTTATTGGCTAACTGAACAGATTACAATATACAAGCTTTTGAGGCAGTTCAGACCCCTTCTTCAGGCAGGATGTAATACAGAAACTGATGTTCCCAGTGTATATATATAGACAATAGAACAGAGACAGGATTGGAAAATCTTTATGTGGGTCATCTTCAATGTAAAAAATTAACAGACCTTTCCAACCTAAGATTCATTTAACATTTTGATAAGAACATTCCAACAGAGTCTTTTGAAGTTTTAGAAGAATTTTCCATACAATATGGATCTGTAATCAAATTGTCTGGGTCAGTCAGAGACATTCTGACTAAACAGAAACTGACAACAGTTCACTTGGCAATTGGGACCATGGTTGAAAGAAGAAAAAAATATAGTATAATGAAGAAATTCATGAAGTGATACTTTATGTTTAAAATATACGGTATCTTGTTGTAGGAAGCTATCTAACGTCACAAACATGCGCATGTGAGGCAGCTAAAGGGCTCAAAAGATGGTCCAGGGGGGTGGCAGTGTGCACTAACCCTTTCTCTCTTTCTTCTGCAGTCCACCCAAGGGAAATCCTGCCTGGGCCTGTCAACTTAACTTCTGGTTCCAGCAACAATCACACCACTTCCTGTTCCGGTCCCAGTGACATCACTTCTTCCATACCACTATAAAACTGCCATCTTTGTACCATTAAGACAGTTCTGTTTTGGACTCACATCTGTAAAGAAATATTGTTGTTTCTTGATTTTAATTCACCAGAATCTTCAAGTATAACCTTTTTCTGTGTTCCTCTGTTTTATTTACACTAACCAAATCCTGCATTGGGTGGCTGCCTCGCAGTTGGGAGACCTGGGGACCTGGGTTTGCTTCCTGGGTCCTCCCTGCGTGGAGTTTGCATGTTCTCTGCGTGGGTTTCCTCCCACAGTCCAAAGACATGCTGGTTAGGAGGATTGGCGATTCTAAATTGGCCCTAGTGTGTGCTGGGTGTGTTTGTGTGTGTTCTGCAGTGGGCTGGCACCCTGCCCAGGATTGGTTCCTGCCTTGTTGGCTGGGATTGGCTCCAGCAGACCACCGTGACCCTGTGTTCGGATTCAGTGGGTTGGAAAATGGATGGATGGAAATCCTACATTAATAACCACTAGTATGTTATTTAACAAAAAATGTTTAACATTAGTAATTTTTCAGGGCTTAAGGGTAGTGTAGATTGCAATTCCATCCTTATTTTGTAAATTTATCATTTTTTTTAGTTTGTTGCAGTTTTTGAAACTTGACATCACTATTTTGGGTCAACAACATTTGATTGCAATTGCCCAGGTCATTTATGTCAGAATACCTTACAATATAAATATAGTGGTAAATGTCAAGTTCAGTGTCCCAATAGATAAAACTGTATCACTAAATTGTAACATTAATTAGTCAAATAACAAAAAATATTATTTGTCAGGTTTGTTTCCAGTTCAGACCTTTTCTTTGTCCCCGACTTACAATTACCCTTGCCCCTTAAAAGCATTAATATTTCTGTGTTTTTGTTTTTTGTCACCTCTCAGTGCTTAAGTTACCTCACAACAATCTTCAAGCTACTTGTGTTCTGTTCAGTGTGGTGCCAAACTAGATCAGGGAAGAGATAATCTGTATTCACAGAAAATCTTCTAGCATTTTAGAGGTACAAAGTCATTCTCTATACTGCGATCACTTAACTAATGTTTCCTGGTGGAACTGGTGAGTGCAAAAGAGAAAAATTACAGGAAGAATAATAACTAATAGATTTGCTAAATGCACAATAAGGAATGAAAGCCCACAATTTTGGTAAATCATAGTATTCTATTAAGTTTTTCTATTCATTCATGGGGTAGTAAAATTAACATGAAATGTTTTTCAACTTACTCTTGCAATGATATTTTTGTCTTCATGCTAAAAACAATGCTATTTTTGAAAGAAAGTTTTCACTCTTTAGTTTAGCTAAAACATAAACTACAGAGAAAATATACTTTTTATTATTTTATGCCTTTAAGCAAAAATAAAACGTGGCCATTTTCAATTTACGTAAACATACCTTTTTCCTCATTACGATCCATTAGACTTTCATTAAGAGATAACAGGAAGTGAATGAAATATAGTTGGCTTATTATTCAGTTAAATGAAAAGGAAGAATATGTTTTTAGAAGAGGAATAATTTCTCGCAATGACTGAATTTGTGATCATTTACCTAGATTCAAGATTTTTTATTATTTGTCACATGCACAGTTATACAAGACAACATGCAATGAAATGCATCCTGATCCACTTATCAAAAAACTGTGCAAAGTTAGAAGAATATCAGTTAGATTAACAAAAAGTCTTAGAGTGAAAGATAATAATATAACAGAACATAAATAAATTAGTAAAATTAAGTGAAGTTAAGTAGAATTAAGTGTTAAGGTGCAATAGTGCAGTGATTATTGTGCAAAATCAAAGTTAGACAGCTGCATAGTTAAAGGACAGACCAATTCCAAAACAAGGTAAGGGTAGACGTCATCGTACAATTACAGTCCAGTCTAAGTTTGTGTAGGGTCATTGGTGAGATGGCATGTTCTGATTTAACAGTCTTATGGCAAGAGGATAGAAACTCCTTCTGAGTCTCTCTGTCCTGGCCAGGATGCTACAAAAACCTTTTGCCTGATTTTAACAGATGAAACAGGCTATTACTAGGATGAGATGAGTCTTTGATAATCCTGAGAGCTCTGGCCCTGCATCTTCTGGTGTAAATGTCCTGCATAGATGGTAGAGCTGACCTTTATGGTCCTGAACACAGCAGTTTCCAAACCAGGATGAAATGTTCTGTGTCAGGATACTTTCCACAGCACCAGAGTAGAAAGTGTTTAGAATCCCTGAAGAGACCCCAAACTTCCTAAGCTGTCTAAGATGGTAGAGTCTCCGCTTTGCCCTTTTGGTCTGAACTTGGATGTGTTCAAACCATGTCAGGTCCTCAGAGATGTGAACCCCCAGGTATTTAAAACTGCTCACCCTTTCCACTGGAGTCCCATTAATGATGAGGGGCTTATAGTCCCGCTGCTGTCTCCTGCTGAAGTCTACGACCAGCTCCTTGGTTTTGCTGATGTTGAGTTGGAGGCAGTTTTCCTGACCCCTCAATGTCAGGTTCGCAACTTCATTCATGTAGGCCATCTCATTGTTGTTCGCGATGAAGCCCAGTACCACCATGTCATCTGCAAACTTCACAATAGTGTTGGAGGAATATGTGGCCGTGCAGTCATGGATGTAGAGGGAGTACAGCAGGGGGCTAAGAACTAACCCTTGTGGAGCTCCTGTGTTGATGGTGATGCTGTTGGAAACACAGTTACCAACCCTCACTGTGAGGAAGTCCAGCACCCGCGCACACAAGTGGTTGTTGAGTCTTAAGTCCCTCAGTTTCGCAAACAGTCTACAGGGTATTATTATATTGAATGTTGAACTATAGTCAATGAACAACAATCTCACATAGTTCCTCTGTTTCTTGTCCACATGGCTGAGGGTGGTGTGCAGTATGTGGGAAATGGCGTCCTCCATCGATCTGTTAAGATGGTAGGCGAACTGGAGTGGGTCAACGGTGCTTGGGATGGAGGATGAGATTATGTTTTTCAGTAGCCTCTCGAACAACTTCATGACTACTGATGTCAGTGCAACAGGTCCGTAGTCATTGAGGCACGTGGGCTTATTGTTCTTTTGAACAGGAACAATTATGGATCTTTTGAAGCACATAGGAACCACAGACTGCACTAGTGACTCATTAAAGATGGTGGTGAGTATTCCAGCTACTTGGTCAGCGCAGCAATGCAGCAGGCGTCCAGAAATGCTGTCTGGTCCCGCCACCTTCCTGATGTTTACTCACTTCAGTGCTGCATGCACATCGCGTTCTGCAATGCATTATAAGCAGCGGTTCGAGCATTTACTGCCGTGTGGATCGATCTGTCAACCCACGGTTTCTGGTTGGGAAAAGATTTAACTGACGCTGTGGGAACAACTTCATCAGCAAGCATACTAACAAAGCTAACTACTGCTTCTGCAAACTTGTAGATGTCATCTGCGAATGTTCAGAACATGTCCCAGTCTACGTCATCGAGCGTGTACTACGCATGGCTTCTGACTGGGCAGACCAGCGCTTCACCTCCCTTGTAACCGGAGCTTCATGAATGAAACTTTGTTTATATTCTGGCATGAGGAAAATGGCGTTATGGTCAGACTTCCCAAATGCTGGATGTGAAACAGCTTTATAACCTTTGAATATTTCTTCAGGGTGGAGCATATTTTGTTGGTCCTGGCATCCGTTAATGTGAACAGCTCCACCCACTTCAAATAATAATCAATTACCACCATCAGGACGGTCTTCCTCGAGCTGTTAACAGGAAATGGCCCCATCAGGTTGACTCCCAAAGTCTCCCCCGGTCCATCAGCAATCGTCGATTGAAGAAGTCCTGCCAGTTTCCCAGGTGGGTTTTTGATCTTCTGGCAGGTTAAGCACTTCTTCACATGGTGGCAAATGTCTTTCTGGACAGATGGCCACCAAGCCACCCCCAAGATTTTTAGCAGAGTCTTTGTCCTTCCAAGGTGACCACTCAAAGGGCTGTCATGATAATAATCCAGGAAGTCGGGGATGAGCACCTCCGGGACCAATAGTTGGAGTTGTAGACCCCCAAGGGAGGATGGAATGGTCCTGTACCGAACCCCCTGGAGGTCCACGAAGTGTACCTGGTTGGTGCACTGCTGCTCCAGTCCCTCCATGATGTTTTGGCAGAATGGACTGGCAGCTTGTGCTTGAGCCAGATCTTGCAGGCTTTTAGGCAGAGGGAGGACCATCTTCTTTGCCTCTGCCAAACACACCATCCCCAGTGGCTCTGACACCCTGGACAGAGCATCAGGCATGATATTGCCACAGCCCTTCCGATAGGTCACCTTGAAAGAAAGGAGGCGGAGAACCCACCTGGTTAGACGGGAGGAGGTCTTCAGGTGGTTAAACACCCAGGTCAGAGCGTGATGGTCCGTGTACACTTCAAACTCAACTCCCTCCAGATAGTGTCTCCAATTTTACACAGCCCACATGACAGCCAAACATTCCTTTTCAGCTGTCAAATAATTCAGCTCAGTGCCGTGCAATGCTCAAGAGGCATATGCGATGACGTGTTCTGCCTTGTCGACTTTTTGAGTAAGCAGGTTGCTGGCATTGGTCTGTATCTAGAAGGTGAGCTGTGGATCTGGCTGGACCAGAATGGGTGGCTTTTGAAGATGGATCTTGAGTTGCTTGACCGCGTCCTGGCACTCCTTTTGTCCAGTCCCACGGGACATCTTTTTTTCTTAGGTAAGTCAAGGCTATATCAGCCATCCTGGGGATAAACTTATGATACCACCCCACTAACCCAATGAAACGTTGTAGTGATTTCAAATCCGTGGACGTGGGGTAGTCCTGGATGGCCAAGGTCTTGACTTCAATAAATGGTACATTTAAAAATTAAATTACAAACTCTTCAATGAAAAATTGACAATAAGTCTACTCTGTTTGTCATTATGTTGGAGACACCCGACCTGTTGCTGAATCCAAACGGTGCCATCTTTTACGAATTTTTATGCTTGGTGCAGCTGCTGTTGTTCTTATGTGTGAGTGGACGTTTCTTGCGGGGAGGGCTTCTGTTCTCTTTTCTCCGATGTAGAACCCTCATCCTCATCTGAGTTCACTTCTGTTATAGCACTTCTAAATTTGAAAACTAACAGTGTCAGATTGGTGGGAGTGTGAAAGTGACTGAGAGAATAAAACTGAATTAAAAAAAAAAAGTATGCATTTTATCAATTATTACTAAAACAAGAAAAACGTTTCTGTTTAAATGATGTGTTTACATAGATTGTTGTAGACATGGAACACACATGAAATGTAAGTATTCCAAATAGTGATATGTTATTTACCAATACAACCCCAGTACTTCACTCCAAGATAAACACTGAGCACTGAGAACCTTCTTTGCAAATTGGACTGTGACGGTGGAGGTGGGGATGGGATAGCAGGCTGCTTGCTGCTTGTGCTTATCTACACATTTACATCACAAAAAGCACTGACAGAGGGGTGCAAAGGGATTTAAGGTGGGCCGGGATTACAAGTTTTTTAGTAGGCTTTGGTAATTCTAGTGTTAGGTGGAACATTTCGTGTCCCTGGCCATTAATATTTAAATTCTGAGTGTCAGCATAAAGAACAAAACAGTGCTGCTGCATACTTTTTTGTAGTGTTAGTGAGTGTAACAAGGGAATCTAAATATTGTTGGAGTACGGAGTCTTTTGTTAGAGTCACACAGATGCACAAATGTTTCTCTCAAGAGTGTTGTAAGTAAAATGGCAGAGAACCAAGACAATGTGAGTGTGAGTTAATTAATACAACTATATCTCAGAATATAGAGAGCATCATAAAACAAAGTGGCAGGTTATTGAAACATTGAAGTAAAGTAAAACTATATAGTGAAAAACCTGAACCAGAAGAATTTTTTTTAGATAGTGCGCAAGGAAAATGGACCCCACGTTCAAATTGAAACCACACCAAGTTTTAAATTGGAATGAGCCAAATCTGTCCAAGGCATGGAAGTTACGAAAAGATTAATTTTCACTGTACATGGACATCACCTTAAGCGAAGCAGAAGGTACCTCTGAAGGTAAATGTTTTCAAATATTTCATAGGTGAATCAGGAAAAGAACTTTGTGACACGCTGTGTGGTTCAGTGCTGCCAAGAGATTTGACTATTAGTGTCTTTTTAACTGCCCTTGACAATTGTAATCTGAGACTTAATGTAACTGTTGAAAGAATATAGGTTAAAATATTAGCAGGTACTTCATAGATTTGAGAGTGTTAGCAATGAGGTGCACCTTTGGAACAATAAAAGACTCACTAATAAGAGATAGAGTATTATGTGACATTCAGAACTCACACTTAAGAGAACACCTTTTAAGAGGCACAGATTTGACAGTTTAAAAATGTTTTCAAATATGTAGAGTTGCTGAACTGTTAAAAGAGAATACTAAGACAACAGAAGAACGACAGTCTGAAGAAGTGAATCCAGTTAAGAAAGCTGATTAAACCCGGTTTAAAAAGTACAAATTTTGTGGGAAACAACATGAATGGAAACAACTTTTTGCAACCATGCTTATAGGAGATAGGCTAGTAAAATTCCAACTGGACTATTGAGCCAGCTGCAGCATCATATCACTCTGCCTGCTTTGAAAAGGCACACAGCTAGAGAAAACACAAGAAGTTTTGGTTATGTTCAATAAGAGCACACTGAAACCCAGTGGTAAATGCAGAATTAAAATAAACCCAAGAAACGAGAAAAAAATATCGCTGAGAGCTTATTGTGGTGGAGGAGAGCTCCTCAGCAGGAGTGGAAGTAATGAATTACAACTACTCACATTACTGTAATTGGGTACTTGTACATCAATGAGTATATTTTTAAATCTGTAATTGTTCTTGTACTTAAGTACGAATTAAGGTAAGTAATCTACTTCGGTACTAGTAAAATGACAATTCGTTCCTGAGTACGGCAACAATTTGAATTAATATTCAAACTTTTGACTGGCATTTCGGTAGCCAATAAAAGTATCCGATGGCAAACGGACCGATAACCTCTGAAATTTGGATTGGGAAAAAAGCATCCGTCCCCGCTGCAGCAGGTTTTGATCATAATCTCACAGTGAAGGAGCTCAGAGTAATTTAAGGACTGAAGGTTTCGAGAAACAAACTTCATGGAGGACAGCAACATTCAAAACAGTGAAAACAACCAAGAAATACCGGAGGATGAGTGCCCCTGGCACCACCTGGAGGAGCTGTTCACGTACAGAGGTAGGAAAGGAGACAGCGAACTAATGCAGTGCAAACTTTGTTTGCCATCTGCGGTGATTTCAGCATGCAAGACTTCAGCCTCTGATCTCAAAAAACACATTATGGTAAGAAAACCCATCCATCCATTATCCAACCTGCTATATCCTAACTACAGGGTCACGGGGGTCTGCTGGAGCCAGTCCCAGCCAACACAGGGCGCAAGGCAGGAAACAAACCCCGGGCAGGGTGCCAGCCCACCTCAGTGGTAAGAAAACTTACAGCGATATTTTTGTGATACTGTTTCCATTTTTTTATATGTCTAAGGTATCTAGCTTGGCTAGGACTACTTGAACCCGACAAATGTCATCCGTTAGCCTGCGATTCAAGTATCACGGAGCTATCTAATCTGTGTGCGCGCTCGCATGCATGCATAATTTATATTAAAAATACTATCACAAAATATTAGGGGAACCACTTTCATTACCTTAGGGTTATATCAGTAACATCAGTCACTTGACCCTCAAAGAGCCTCTGGGGCGGCAACACAGTCAGACACATATACAGGCTGTAGCAGGCTCAGTTTTAAAGCTAAAGAAAAGATACTTGTATTGCATAAAACCAACAGAATAAAGGTGTCAGTAGATATCAGCTATGCACCCATGACAGAGCTAAATTTTAGTGATGCCCTTAATCTCGGGCATTAAGGCATCAGAATGAAAATGGCTTGTGGTGCTACCCAAGTCTCAGCTTTAAAGACATGTCCACATAATACTAATCCCACGCAATTTGGGGCAAAGAAAAAAAAAACACACATTTTTGCATGCAGCATTTATGTAAAATTTGACTCTTATTTTTGAATATTCCTGCACACTGGAGCCAAATACACTGTATTTGACTGTACTGGAATTGCATAAATGGGTTTGACTGGAGAAATTAAATTTTCCCCCTTCCCTAAAATATTAAAATAGATTTATGGTTGGTTTCTAAATGATTAAACAAATTTACCACATTTCATTCTAAAAAATCAAAGTTTAGCTTAAGTAATTACTCTAGGTGAATGATTTTTTTAAATGTTTTTTCTTTGGTGTTAAAAGTAGTGATGTGAGGAAGTGATGTTTAGAGTCTGACTGATATATAGTTTGGCTAATATAATTTATATTTTCCTTTGTATAATTCCTCTGTGATCTTTACAGAGGAAACATCCATCAAAGATTGATCAGTACCATGACATCATTGTTACATCAGCTAGTCATCAATGGAAGACCACAGCCACACCAAACAAGCTCTCAGCAAGTAAGCAAGCCAAGTTACCAGATGTGATGTTGGCAGCTGCAAGCAAACATGTCCCTGAAGCAACTGTTGACAAGCTTATCATCAATTTCATATGTGAAGATCTATAGCCATTTGCAGTAGTTGAACAGTCAGCTTTCAAAGAATTAATTACCACATTGCAACATCAATCCAAAGTCATCTCCAGATCCACCATTCGTACCAGAATCTGTGACGCTGCTGATTACATGAAGACTATAGTTGCAGAATTGGGTAAAGCCAAATTTGTTGCAACCACCACTGATTGTTGGTCAGCTCATCAGAAAAGTTACCTTGGTGTCACTTGCCACTGGATAGAGGAGGAGTCCTTGGAAAGAAGATCTGCAGCACTAGCGTGCAAAAGATTGAGAGGATCTCACACATTTGACATGATTGCTAGTCCTCTTGATAATATCCATTGCCAATACAAGATTAGAGACAAAGTTGTAAGGATAACAACTGATAGTGGATCCAACTTTATCAAAGCTTTCCATGTGTTTGGGGCACAGAATGATGCAGAGTTAAATGAGGATGAAGCAGACTTGGATGCTCTTGATGTAAGTGACCATATTGAATATCATGATACAAGTGTAATTCTTGATGAAGACTCTGGTATGGAATATCAACTACCCCCATATCAACGATGTGCATGTCACCTGTTAAATCTTGTGGCAACAGCAGATGCAGCTCTTGCAGAGTGCATGAATTACACCTACAAAAGGCTTTTCTGTGCAACCTTTGCAAAATGCCAGGGCATTTGGAACAAAACTGGGCAATCTCATTTGGCTAGTGAAGTGGTAGAGGACAAGTGTGGGCTACATATCATTCGTCAAAGTGCAACACAGTGCAATTCAACCTATCTTGCCATTGAAAGAATAATACGCATCATTGACGAGAAGGAGTGTATGTGACGAATTCAAGGTGAAAATGTGAGTAATATTAAATACCACGTATGCAGTCTCTCCCTATTAGAGCCATGATTGGCTTAGTTGTTTATGTTATACTTGTTTTTTCTTCCAGGTTGTGTCCTGCAGAAGTTGCATTCCTCCGGGAGGATTGTATCACCATGAAGCCGCTGGTAAAAGCTTCGAACATTCTCCAGTCAGAGTCCAGCGCGTACATGGGATGGCTGCTGCCAGTAATCCACCAACTTCTATCAAAACTGAACAGGCTGGAGACATCAAGCAAGTCTTGCATGCCACTCATCAAAACCCTGAAAAATGGCCTGCAGAAGCATTTTGGACAGATGATGGAGGATCCAGACTTGGCTGCTGCTGTATTCCTTTTACCCAAGTTCAAGACCTCCTGGACTGACAGAGCAGATGTCATAGAGGCTGGTAAGTTCAAATTTATATATTTGCGTGTTGCTTGGGCTGCACACTGGTATAAGTGTGTATATGTTGTCATATCTCAGTCATAATAAGCCTAAAACTTTGTTACTGAGTTCTTCAAAATATTAAAATATAATTTGTTGTGATTTATCTAATTTAACTGTGAATATTTAAAAATAGTCACATAAATTAAAGTAATTGTGTTTCAATTACAGCCTTGACATAACTGAAACAACATCTTGAAACCACAGAGCATGAGAGTGAGCATCAGCAAAGAGATTCATCTGATGACGACGCTTTCTTCTACAGACCACTCTCCAGAATGTTGCAAAGTCCCATTGAGATTGATGGTTACCTTGCTTTTGTCTCGGACAGCATGGAGCTGCTTCACTCCTTTCCAGCCATCAAGAAGCTTTCTGTTAAGCTAAACACAGCTCTGCCTGCATCAGCTGCATGTGAACGGCTTTTTAGCTGTGCTGGTCTACTATTCACATCCAAACGAAGCTGGATAGACTCTGTGAACTTTGAAAATTAGCTGTTGCTGAAACTTAACAAAAGGTTCAGAAACTGAACAGTCCAAGACATGTTTGTTATGTCCAAGGCTTTAAGGTCCTTGCCTAGCTGTATGTTTGCAGATCTCTGGTAAAAGTTCATACTACAGGAAAAACTCCTGTTTAATCTTTATTTGTTTAGAATACAAATTTCTTGAATTTGATCCATTCATATACTTCAATGTAGAAATATTTGGAGTAGCTGTTTTCTACATGGTTCTCCAATTTGATTCAATGGTTTTTGATAATTCATTCAATATCTACGGCTAAAAAGTAACTAGTAGTCTGAGTAGTTTTTGAAAAGAGTACTTTGTACTTTTACTTAAGTACTTTTTAACACTAGTACTTTTACTTGTAATTTAGTATTACTTCAGCAATGTAACAGTATCTGTACTTAAGTACAAATTTTCAGTACTCTTTCCACCACTGCTCCTCAGTGCCATAGCAGGGCAGGTGATGGACCTAATAAAAATTTAGCAAGAGAGTATTATGGTCATAGATGACCTTGTCACTGAGGCAAATGATGTAAGACATGAAATATATAATAAATGAGTTTGCTGATGTTTTTGTAGGAGATGGCTGTTGAGGGGATCCTAATATTTCACCATTAAAGTTGCCAAAGCAATGATTTCCTGTTTCTTTGATGAATCCCTTAAAGGATGAGCTGAGAAACTTACAGGAGAGAAGAAACATTGTACAGGTAGAGAAGAGCACCAAGTGGATCAGTAGCATGGTTATTGTGGATGAAAAGATCAGGTAAACTGAGAATATGTATTTATCCAGTGCCACTCAATAGGGCACTAAAGAGGCAACAATTTCCTCTTCCAACAATAGATGATGTGCTGCCAGATCTGGTCAAAGCTAGAGTTTTCACTGTGTGTAATGTAAAGAATGGGTTCTGGCAACTGAAATTGACAGAAAAGTCAAGTTACTTGATGAATTTTGCAAGACATTTCAGCAGGTATAGATAGCTATGGATGCCTATGGGTATAAGTCCTGCACCAGAAAATTTTCCAGCACCAGCTGAATCAGGTACTAGATTGGCTACCAAGTGTGCGTACCATTGTAGATGATATTCTCGTCATTGCCGAAGGTGAGAATGACGAAGCAGCTGTTAGAGACCAAGCGATCACAAGTGAAAGAGGAGGTGAGACCATTTTTTTCACTGCAAGATAGGCTCAGTGTATAGCATGGTGTAATATTCAAGGATGATGATGCAGTAGTTACACATGGCCTGAGATCAGAAATTATGGACAGAATTCACTCCTCACACCTAGGTATTGAATACTGTCTTCTTAGAGCCAGAGAATGTGTATACTGGATCAGTATTCATGAAGCCCTAAAGACCCTACATAGGTAAGAATGAAGTGTGCAGACTTTTAGACACACTGCAGCAAAAAGAGACAATGTGTACACATAAAATTCCAGAGAGACCTTGGGTACAACATTCCTGATGTTATAGTGTCTGATAACGGACCACAGTATTGCTCCCAGGAATTCAAGCTATTTAGCAAGGATTGGGACTTTGAGCATGTGACATCATTGCCTGGTTAACCGCAGAGTGATAGCAAAGCAGAATCCGCTGTCAAAATTGCAAGACAGTTGATTGAAAAAGCAAAGTAAGCATGATTGGATCCCTATCTTGCTATCTCAGAACACAGAAACATTCCTTTGCAAGGGTTTAATGCCACTCTAGTGCAGAGATTCATGCTCAGAAGGATCAAAACACTTCTATCAATATGCAGGACTCTACTACAACCAGCAGTGGTGAACACAGAGTAAACAGTGAAAGATAATCAGTCTTGACAAGCTCATTATTATAACAGAGGAGCGAGAGATCTCAATAAGCTACAAGAAGGAGAAAGGGTCAGAGCTCAGAGTGAGAAGTCAAAGTGCACACATTGGATTTCTGGATAAATGATAAACCAAGTCCGCAATAGATGATATGCAGTTCAGCTGGACAGAGGCACCATCCTAAGACAGAACTAGAGACACAAAGATATTTCCAGAACAGCAACAGAGTGTAGTGGGACAAGACTCAGCTTCTAAAACAAACAGAGAGGCTGATACAACACCTTCACACAAACAGGAGACTTTGAAAATGGAACAAAATTTACCACACATTCACACATCCGAAACACTGATATAGCACAAACACATAACTTATCCAGCAAGTACAGAAGATGAAGCTGTAAGAACAAGAAGTGGTAGAATAGTTAAAAGACCATATTATCTCAAGGACTTTCTGTGAAACATGTTTATTTTGTGTTAAAAAAAAAAAGTTAAGACGATTGTTTGTTATTATTCTGCAGGGACAAGATTTTTCTTCTTGTTTTCTTTATTATTACTGTTTATTGTTAAAAAAAGGGAACATATAACAAGGGGAACCTCAACATTGTTGGAGTACAGAGTGTTTTGTTATTAGATGTGTAGATGTTGCTCTTGACAGTGTTGTAAGTAAAGTGGCAGAGAACAAAGATGCTGGGTCTGTGCGAGTTATTTAATACAACTATTTCTTAGAAACTGAATAAAGATAGCATCTTGACACAGAGAGCACCAAAACAGTATGTGATAATCCATTAAAATGCTATGGCTCTAAGTCTAACAGAGTAAAACAAAGAAACCCCTACAAAGTGACCTCCAAGGATTTTCCCTGCCTTTTCAGGCATTCAAACCTGAAGCCAACTCTGACTTTATAAAAGATTAGACAAACAACTCAAACAAAAAACACATTTTTAAAGTCAAAAATGGAAGAACACACAAAACAAACTGTAAAGTAACTTTAAAGCAAACAACAGGCAGAATCAGGCCACAAAAAATCAGAGTAAAGAGTGTCACAAAGACAGCATCAAATGCTTGCAAGAAAAGGGTGAAAAATCACCTGCCACAATGAGCTTGTTTTAAACATGAACTGCTGCTTATTTCACATGCACCCTTAACAACAAGCACTAGAACATCTGAAGACACAAGTTCACAGAGCCAATAACCATGGTGGTGATGCAGGCAATCACCGGTCATAGCAACCATCTGCCAGCAGATTAGAATGGTTAAAAAATAAATTGATTGAATCAATCAAAGTAACAAGTACTGTCATGTGCAGCAATGTAATATTAATTCATTTGCATTGGTGTTGTGTGTGTGTCTTGGAACAGAGAGATTAAAGAAGAAACTGCATTCAAGTTAATTTGGAGTTGTGCCTATTTATTTAATTTGGCAGTTTTAGGCTGGGCCAAGGTGAAGGAGTGAACATTGGCAACAAGGATATTGTTAAAAGGTTCCATATAGCATTGAAAAGAGAATTTAATTATTGTGATGGAAATGCCTATTACAAAATTCGAATGCAAAGCTGAACCTACTACTCGGGATCACATTGGCCAAGCAGGCTAGCAGCATTTCAGTTCTTCATAGATTTTGTTAGCAGATAATGTATTAGTCACAACAAAACAACCCAGAAAAGAGCATTATTTTTGCATGTTGCAAGTCTAGATGTGCAGGATATATTTTCTACTTTGGAAAATACCGGTGAATACATACTGTGTGTGGTAATGTGCGACCCACGCATTACCAAATTTAAGTTGAAGCAGCCTTGAAATTGAAGCAGCGGTATTTATATGGTTATAAGGAAGTGCGCTTACCATTTGCGTGTTGAGGGTGCTGCCGCGGGAACGTGGGGCCGTCTAGCAGTTGAGCAGTTATAATGGCCAGTATGGGCTCCACCGCATGTGTTCATTTTTACACACCAGTGTCCTAGCAGCCTGACCAGCTCAGGCGGTTTAAGGTTCGGCGCACCTGAAAGATAAAGCCAGCATTTGTTTGTATAAACAGAATTCAGTCCAAGATTGGGGATCCCATATTGTAAATAAAGTACTTTACTTACATGTGAGTCGGCAACGAGTGTGCTTGTGCTCAGCATAGCCGTTGGCCGTCCAAGGGGGCTTACATGTGCGACTGACGGGGGTTCTAGTTTAAATGCATAGTTGCTCAGGGCATGTCGCGGCCTGTGGCGTGAACACGCTAGCATGTAGCTGGATTGGTGCATGAGGTAGACAGGGTGGCAGATTAGCTGGGCAATCTTGGTGCTTATATTTAAGGAGTTACCGGCCAACAGGGGTCGTCAGTGGACCTAAAGGCATGGTAGGAGTAAGCACTGCTGAGCTATTGAAGGAGCAGTTGTGATTTTGTCGGCTTTGTATATATTCTTTTGTATATAGAGTTATATATATCCTAATGATCATTTTGGTGGAGGTATATATACTTATTTGGCGCTGGGATAGTTTTTTGATTTTGGGTTTGGTGCAGTTGTTTTTGTATATACAAACACTTGTTTTTGTGCATTTTTTTTTCCTGTTGGAGGAGCTTCTTGAGCCAGAGAAAAAAAGCAGATAACCTTCATTATTGGAGTGTGTGTGTAGTTTTTGTAGGAATACACTGTTTTTGTAAATACACCATATTTTTTCCTTTTTTTTTTGTTTTTATTTATTTTTGAAGAAGTGTCAGTGCTGAAGGACTGTGTCTCAAAGCCCACCTGACACTACTGCATCTTTGGTTATACCGCACTTTTGTAAAAAAACTTGCAACATTCAGCCTTCAGTTTTTGTCTGTGTCTCATCTCTTCACTGATCCTATTCGGTTCATAAACTATCAGATGTCCAGAGTGAAGGCTGGGGCCACGTCCCACTACACCTGATATTACAGTTTGGTGGCAGTGGTGGGATCGATCAAGTCGGAGAGAGACAAAAATTTTTTTTTGAGCACAGACGAAGACTGTGGATACAGTATGGCTCCAAAGAAACAGCCTGGAGTGGAAACTCCTGATTGTGGACGTGGAGTTGACTCCAGTACAGCTCAGGCTATGGAGGATACCACCAGCACCGGTGACATCAGAGTTGTGGAGACACTCTTGCGTCAGTTCATCGCTGTCCAGGAGGACAAGGATCGGTGGTTGGAACAGTGTATCAAGAGCCTCCAACACCAATTCACCCAGCTGCAGGGACAAGTGGATCAGGTGCAGCAGTCACGGTCGCAAGTCTCAGAAGAACCTACAGAGAGGAGCAGAGGTTCACCAGTGAGAATCATGGAGTATCCTCGCCTGATGCCTTTTGCCGAGCCTGAGGACATAGAGCACTATTTAACAACCTTTGAAAGGATGGTGACAGTATGTGGCTGGCCGAATTCGGAATGGGCAGTCTGTCTGGTACCCTTTGCTGACAGGGAGAGCCAGAGCAGCGTTTTTGGCCATGCCAGCAGAGGAGTCTTTGAGGTATGACAGCCTTAAAGGGGCCATTCTAAAAAAATTTGAAATCAGAACAGAAACTTATAGAATTAGATTTCACTCTGTAGAGTGGGAGCACGGACAGTCTCCAAAGGAGCTGCTGGCACTCCTAAAAGAACTATGTACAAAATGGTTACAACCTGATAAACACACTGTGGATCAAATAATTGACTTTGTTTTATTAGAACAACTTTTACAGGTGTTCGATGGCAGACAGTGAACTGGGGTGGAGGAACATCGTCCTAAAACCTCCAAGGAAGCTGCAGACCTTGCAGAGGTTGTTTTTGGCCGCTCATTGTCCAAGGAACCTGCAAAGAGAAGACAAAGTCAGCATGAAGCCTAGACCAATGAACAACCTAAAGGTATGTCTCGGGTTGATACGGGTCGTGGTCCAGTTAGTGCAGTCCACCTACCTGAGAGAAGAATTTATAGGGAAGGAGTGATTTGCCACAGTTGTAACCAGAAAGGCCACATTCTTTAGGAATTGCCCCAAGAAGAGAGAGACAAAGCTTTGTTTTGAACCTTGTCCACTGCCAGCAAAGAAGACTCCTTTTGTTAATAGGGAGAAGGTGGTGAGGGTTACTATAGCAGGATGGCAGCACAAAGCACTGATAGATACCGGAAGCACCCAGTCTTTGGTGAGACGAGAGTGTCTGGAAGGCCAAGTAGTTGAGTCGGGGCAGAGAACAGCTCTGAGGTATGTTCACGGTGAAGAGGTCACCTATCCTCTGATAAGGATAAACTTGGAGATAAAAGGGGTGGGTTACGAGTTACCAATGGGAGTCGTGGATAACATGCCATACCCCGTACTTTCAGGGTTGGATGTGCCAGGTATTGAAGACTTGCTACAGAGTGCTCTGCAGGCAGATACACTTGTGGTCACATGGGCTCAAGCAGCCAAGCAGAGGGAGAGATCCCAAGATCACTGGGATGAGCTGACCTTTTCAATAGCTGAGAGCCCGTGCACGTACCATAAAGCCCGGAGTCAGAGGAGGCAAGAGAAGCTCTGGGGCGTTCCCCAAAAGGCTGGTAACTTCGTACCTCCACCTATTCTTCCAGGAGATGCCTTTGACATCCCGAGTGATGTGGCCACCGCTCAGCGTGATGACCTGAGCTTGCGTGTTTGTTTCGACAAGGCTGCAAGGGGACTCCAGGCTAAAACCAGAGAAAAGTTTGTCATAGAGCATGACATACTTTACCACCAAGACAAGAGTGGACAGAGACTGGTGTTGCAGAAGGATCTGAGGGATGGAGTGCTTATCCTTAGTTTAACAGCCCTTGGTCTGGACATATGGGGCAAGTAAAGACATCGGAACGGCTAGCTTGACATTTTTATTGGCCGGGTTCGACAAAGGATGTGACAAAATACATCAAAGAATGCGCAAAGTGCCAAAAAGTAGGACCTGTAAAAAGGGGCGATAAGGTGCCCTTAATACCACTGCCAGTAGTGGAAGAGCCATTCTCCAGGATTGCAGTCGATCTTGTCAGACCTTTAGAGCAGAGCCGCACTGGTTACAAATACATTTTAGTAGTGTGTGATTATGCGACACATTTCCCTGAAGTCTTTCCCCTCAAGAAGACCAATGCCAGCAGTATAGCTAGGATGCTTATACAGCTATTCTCCAGGGTAGGGATTCCCAGAGAGCTTTTGACTGATCAGGGATCCAATCTTACTTCCAAACTGATGAAACAAGTGAACAGTTTGTTAGGAATCAGGGGATTAAGGACCACACCCTATCATCGGCAGACTGACAGGCTTGTAGAGAGGTACAATGCTACGTTGAAGCAGATGTTGTGCAAGTTTGTGAATGAGACAGGGTCTGATTGGGACCAATGGTTACCCTACCTGCTTTTCGCATATCGAGAGGTTCCACAGTGATCAACAGGATTCTCCCCATTTGAACTGCTGCATGGTCGATATGTATGCGGTCCTCTCAGTGTCCTAAGAGAGAGTCTACAAGGAGACAAAGACAGAGCAGAATCAATGAATGTGCTAACTTTCTAACTAAGTTGCAGGAGAAGTTTGCTTACCTATCTCAGATGGTGAGAGAAAACATGGAAAAGACACAAACTAAACAAAAGTCATGGTATGACAAAGCCGCAAGAGAACGTAACCTCGCTTTAGGACAAAAGGTACTATTGCTGCTGCCTACTTCGGAGAGCAGCTTACTAGTTAAGTGGCAGGGGCCTTATACAGTGACAACACAGAAGGGTCCAGTCACTTATGAGATTGAGATGCCTGAGCATCCACGGAAGCCAAAACAGATATTTCATATAAATATGTTAAAGGCTTGGCATGAGAATACTAACCCTTCCTTACAGTTTCTCATTCGAAATGTTTTGGAGAAGGATGAGGCAGAGGAACAGTATTTGCCTTCTGGAACAGATGCTGGAGTGTTGCCCTCATTGGAACACTTGAGTGACAAACAGAGACAGAATATTCAACAGATCATTCCAGAAGGTTTGTTTGGGGCTCTGCCTGGTAAGACTGAGCTTATACAACATAATATAAGACTTACCTCCCCAGGTCCGGTGAGAACTGCGTATTACTGAATCCCTGCACGTTTGCAGGAGGTCTTCAAGGAGGAACTGGAGCAAATGAAACAACTTGGAATACAGTACACCCCCAAAATTCACGGGGGTTATGTTCCTAGAGCACCCGCGAATTGTGAAAAACCGCAACTTTTGGATATGGTTAAAAAATGCCTTTTAAATGCCTATTTTTATAGTTTCAACCCTAAATACAGTATGACCCAAAGCACTTTAATTTCGTTGCAAACTCAGCTTAATACATTAATACATTACCTAAAAAAATTACCTTAATACATTACCTAAAAACAGAACGTAAAGGTAAACCCATCTACTGTACAGTACTGTACTGCTATGTCTCCTGCAGTGCTAGAATGTAAAATACCGATGTTACCGCTATACATACTGTAATTCATGCAAGCTCGTTTTCTTTGGTATGCGCTGTCATTTTCTTTGTTATAAGTAGAGTAAATACAGTACATAATAATTTCATTTAATTAAAATACAGTAAAATGTACGGGTACTCACCAATGATGAATGATATTGATAATGATGATGAAGTGGCTTTAAAACTTTAGTAGATTTAAAACTCCTTGGGTGGCGCCTCTTCTTCAGGCGCTTCAGGAGGAGTCGTATCTTTGTATGGGTCTTCTTCTGGTGGGGTTTCGTGCTGGCTTTTCTTTATAGGTTTCAGGAACATTGTGATATGAAGTTGCTACATTGTCTCCTGTAGCGAACTGCTGGTACAATTTCCACACTTTCTCATGGATGATGTTACCGTCTTCCTGCAGTCGGTGATCCACAGTGCCAAGGCAGGTTCCATCCTGATGATATTTTTATTCCTTATGGTCTTTTCCTTTTTGGCACTATCACAGAAACTGCTTCGCTCTTCTTTATGTAGCATATGGTGCTTTCATTAATGCCATAGTGGCACGCTACTGCAGCATAACCTTTTAGTTGCCAGAGCAAATCAACCTTCTCCTGGAGTGTTTTAAACTTCTTCTGGCGCTTAGGCTCACTTACAGAAGCCTTAGAAGGTGCAGAGCAGTTCGACGACATCGTGTGCGTTTAAAAATAACAAAACAATAACAAAATGGAAAACACAAGGACACTCAGCTGGACACGCTTCACAAAGCATCAGTCAATCATCAGCAAGGAGAAATGAATAACGCTCTCGGATTGGCTACTTTCACCATCCCAAACCGCGGTGTTAAACCCACTCACCTGGAGGCATGTCACAAAGCAGCAGTCAATCATCAGCAAGGAGAAATGAATAACGCTCTCGGATTGGTTACTTTCACCATCCCAAACCACGGTGGTAAATCCACTCACCTGGAGACGCGTCACAAAGCAGCAGTCAATCACCAGCAAGGAGAAATGAATAACGCTCTCGGATTGGCTACTTTCACCATCCCAAACCATGGTGGTAAACCAACTCACCAGGAGATGCATCACAAAGCAGCAGTCAATCATCAGCAAGGAGAAATGAATAACACTCTCGGATTGGTTACTTTCACCATCCCAAACCGCAGTGGTAAACCCACTCACCTGGAGACGCGTCACAAAGCAGCAGTCAATCATCAGCAAGGAGAAATGAATAACGCTCTCGGATTGGTTACTTTCACCATCCCAAACCACGGTGGTAAATCCACTCACCTGGAGACGCGTCACAAAGCAGCAGTCAATCACCAGCAAGGAGAAATGAATAACGCTCTTGGATTGGCTACTTTCACCATCCGAAACCGTGTTTCCCTCAGCGGTTGCTTCCTGTTCTCTCTACAGCACAGTATTGCCACGAAAAAAGCCATAAAAAATTGTGGATTATATTTGCGCTTTCTGCTAACAATTAATAGTTAGGTTCTAAGAAAATATCCATGAACGACTGAGTCCGCAAACCCTGAACCGCGACTTTGCGGGGGTCTACTGTAGTTCAACCATCAGTGAGTGAATGGTGCAGTCCTGTGGTACTCGTACCAAAGAAAAATGGACAAATGCGTTTTTTGTAGATTATGCAAAAGTTAATGCAATATCTGCTTTTGATGCCTACCCCATGCCAAGGGTAGATGAATTAGTGAAGCAGTTGGGTCCTGCTAAATTTCTAACAACTATTGATTTATGTAAAGGTTATTGGCAGATACCACTGACACTTACCGCATTTCAAGCACCCAGAGGCCTATACCAGTTCACTGTAATGCCCTTTGGTCTACATGGGGCAGCTGCCAATTTCCAACGCCTGATGGACAAAGTGCTGCAAGGTGCAGAAAGCTACACTAGAGCATATATTGATGATGTAGTAGTGTTTAGTCAATCATGGGAAGACCACTTAAAGCACCTTGCTGAAGTTTTCGACTGTCTAAAAGATGCTGGCTTGGTGGCAAACCCAGAAAAAACAATTTTAGTCAAGGAAGAGGTGCAATACCTGGGTTACACCATATTATCCGTCCTCAGGTTGAGAAAGTGGCTGCCATCCAGAATCGTCCACAGCCAGAAACAAAGAGACAGGTCTGTTCCTTTCTGAGACTGGTGGGGTGGTACGGTCGGTTCATTCCGAACTTTTCAAGGATTGCAGCACTCCTATCTGACCTCCTGAAAAAGCCCCTATAAACATCAAATGGAGAGAGAAATGTGAACATGCTTTTCATACATTGAAAAAAGAAATATGCAGTGTTGTAAAAGGAGGAACTAGCTATTAAATGGGCAATTGATAGTTTAAAATATTACCTTTTGTCAACTGAGTTTGTGGTAGAGAGTGACCATAGGGCTTTGCAATGGATGCAGCGAATGAGACATTCAAATGCACATGTGGCCCGTTGGTATTTGTCGCTCCAACCTTATAGATTTCCGTTATGTGTCGGGAAAGAAAAATCTCATGGTGGATTATTTAAGTTGAAGAAGCCTTGAAATCGAAGCAGCGGTATTTATATGGTTACTAGACAAAGAGCCCGTTTCGACAACGTAAGATGAAACGGGCACGAGTTTGTGTCAGCAGTGTATGAAGAACAAATGATAAGTAACGAAGAAGTTGTTTTGTAATGATTGTAGTCCGCTTTACTCATTACTGTACAGATTTGTACTGTTAGTTGATGAAATTTCCAGGCCTATAGTATAATATTGAATGATGAATGTTCCAGTACAATATGGAATAGTAATAAGTATAAGCACCACAAACCTGATATAGGTGTATTGAATGAATGCGTAATTGAATCAGAATGCATAATTAGGCCTCGAGCTGTAGTAGAAATCGCCTTTCAGGCCTCTAAAGCTTTAATCGAAGTCGCCTTTCTCTTTGAACTTTTGCGGCCGTAAATCTGCTGCCTGCCGCAATGTTGGGGTTGTATGTCGGTCTCGTAAGGTTTTTCGGGCAGCTGCGCAGAAGGCGACTGCGCATTCAGCTGAGTGAATGAGTGAGTGAGTGAGGAGGCAGGCGAATTATGTATTAAGATAAGGAAATGCGCTTACCGTTTTTGTGTTGAGGGCACTGCCACAGGAACACTGGGCCATCTAGCGGGTGAGTGCTGTGAGGCGCGGTGTGTCTGGACACACATGGGGTCGGTATAATGGCCAGTATGGGCTCCACCGCACAAGTTCATTTTTACACGCCGGTGTCCTCACAGCTTGCCCAGCTCAGGTGGTTTGAGGTGCAGCGCACCTGAAAGAAAAAGCCGACATTTGTTTGGATCCCATATTGTAAATAAAGTACTTTACTTACTGGTGAGTCGGCAACGGGTGTGCTTGAGCTCAGCATAGCCGTTGGCCATCCAGGGGGGCTTACGCGTGCGACCGACGGGGATTCTAGTTTAAATGCATAGTTTCTCGTGGTGTGAACGCGCTAGCGTGTACCTGGATAGGTGTGTGAGGTAGACAGGGTGGCAGATTGGCTGGGCAATCTTGGTGCTTATATTTAAGGAGTTACCGGCCAAAGGTCATCATTGGACCTAAAGGTGAGGTAGGAGTAAGCACTGCTGAGCTATTGAAGGAGCAGTTGTGATATTGTCAGCTTTGTATATATTCTTTTGTATATACAGTTATATATCTCCTAGTGATCATTTTGGTGGAGGTATATATACTTATTTGGTGCTGGGATAGTTTTTTGATTTTAGGTTTGGTGCAGTTGTTTTTGTATATACACACACTTGTTTTTGTGCATTTTTCTTTCCTGATGGAGAAGCTTCTTGAGCCAGAGAAAAAAAAAAGACAACCTACATTATTGGAGTGTGTGTGTAGTTTTTGTAGGAATACAGTAATCCCTCCTCCATCGCGGGGGTTGCGTTCCAGAGCCACCCGCGAAATATGAAAATCCGCGAAGTAGAAACCATATGTTTATATGGTTATTTTTATATTGTCATGCTTGGGTCACAGATTTGCGCAGAAACACAGGAGGTTGTAGAGAGACAGGAACGTTATTCAAACACTGCAAATAAACATTTGTCTCTTTTTCAAAAGTTTAAACTGTGCTCCATGACAAGACAGAGATGACAGTTCTGTCTCACAATTAAAAGAATGCAAACATATCTTCCTCTTCAAAGGAGTGCCCTTCAGGAGCAGAGTCTGTCAGAAAGACAGACGAAAGCAAACAAATCAATAGGGCTGTTTGCTTTTAAGTATGCGAAGCACCGCGGCACAAAGCTGTTGAAGGCGGCAGCTCACACCCCCTCCGTCAGGAGCAGGAAGAGAGAGAGAGCCAGAGAAAAACAAAGTCAAAAATCAATACGTGCCCTTTGAGCTTTTAAGTATGCGAAGCACCGTGCAGCATGTCCTTCAGGAAGCAGCTGCACACAGAAGGTAGCAACGTCCCTATCGTCTAGGTGTGTGAACAGCCCCCCTGCTCACACCCCCCTACGTCAGCGCAAGAGAGAGAGAGAGAGAGAGAGAAAAGTTAGTTGGATAGCTTCTCAGCCATCTGCCAATAGCATCCCTTGTATGAAATCAACTGGGCAAACCAACTGAGGAAGCATGTACCAGAAATTAAAAGTCCCATTGTCCTCAGAAACCCGCGAAGCAGCGAAAAATCCGCGATATATATTTAAATATGCTTACATATAAAATTCGCAATGGAGTGAAGCCGTGAAAGGCGAAGTGCGATATAGCGAGGGATCACTGTACATTGTTTTTGTAAATACACCATATTTTTTCCTTTTTTTTGTTTTTATTAATTTTTGAAGAAGTGTCAGTGCTGAAGGACTGTGTCTCAAAGCCCACCTGACACTACTGCGTCTTTTGTAAATAAACTTGCACCATTCAGCCTTCAATTTTTGTCTGTGTCTCACCTCTCCACTGATCCTGTTTGGTTCATAAACTATAAGATGTCCAGAGTGTAGGCTGGGGCCACTTCCCACTACATGGAATATCACTGTGTGACCGTGGTGAGGTCTGCGGTTGGAGTGACGGATGCATTCAAGGTGGAGGTGGGATGACATCAGGGATAGGCAGTGAGCCATTTCTTGTTTGCGATGGTGATGGACAGGTTGACAGACGAGATTGACAGGAGTCCCTATGGACTATGATGTTTGCTGATGACATTGTGATTTGAAGCGATAGTAAGGAGCAGGTTGAGGAGACCCTGGAGAGGTGGAGATATGCTCTAGAGAGGAGAGGATTGAAGGTAAGTAGGAACAAGACAAATACATGTGTGTAAATGAGAGGGAGGTCTGTGGAATAGTGACAATGCAAGGAGTAGAGTTGGCAAAAGTGGATGAGTTTAAATACTTGGGATCAACAATACAGAATAATGGGGATTGTGGAAGAGAGGTGAAAATGAAAGTCCAGGCAGGGTGGAATGGGTGGCGAAGAGTGCCAGGAGTGATTTGTGACAGACAGATATCAGCAAGAGTGAAAGGGAAGGTCTACAGGACGGTAGTGAGACCAGCTATGTTATATGGGTTGGAGACGGTGGCACTAATCAGAAAGCAGGAGACAGAGCTGGAGTTAGCAGAGTTAAAAATGCTAAGATTTGCATTGGGTGTGACAAGGATGGATAGGATTAGAAATGAATACATTAGAGGGTCAGGTCAAGTTGGACGGTTGGGAAACAAAGTCAGAGAGGCGAGATTGCGCTAGTTTGGACATGTGCAGAGGAGAGATGCTGAGTATATTATGATGCTAAGGATAGAGCTGCCAGGGAAGAGGAAAAGAGGAAGGCCTAAGAGAAGATTTATGAATGTGGTGATAGAGGACATGCAGGTGATGGGTGTGACAGACTAAGATGCAGCGGACAGAAAGATATGGAAGAAGATGATACGCTGTGGCGACCCCTAACAGGAGCAGCTGAACGAAAAAGAAGAGGACTATTGAGCTTTGTTTGGCTGAATGGCCTGTTCTCATCTAGATTGTTCCAATGATCTAATGTCAGAGAGACCGAGGAGGAGCTTTTTCGCACAGTCCATATGCATCCTGAATAAGGAATTTGTGTGTCTCTAGCAACATGATGCCCTATTTGTTAACTCCCTTAAATTGTTATTTAAGTTATTAAGTAACGTATTTAGTTAATATTAATTACTATCACATATTTAATTTATATTAATGGGTTTTTGATATTTATAAAGTCATGTATTATTACATGAATTATTATTGTTATTGTCTTTTTAATTAATCTTAAATATGTAGTCATTGGAGTTGAGCAACATCCTTTTCACTACATATTGTATTGTGTATAAAATATGTGACAAATAAAATTTGATTTGATAGTAGCCTACTTAGTGTTATGTTTTCCCTTGGAAAAAAGAGCCAGAAACGTTGATTTTTTTTCAACAAGAAAAAATGTTATTACGTGTAACAGAAACTAGCAAATATCAAAATGTCTATGTAAATACAATAGAAAAGGTATGTCTACTGCAGTACTGATGCAGATTTAGAACACGTTATTCATGTAATATATTCTAAAACAGTCACCAACTCATAGCCCAATGGCTGATTCAGGTTTCTTATAATATTTTTTCTGTTCCTTGAGCATAAAAGAGTAGAATGTCAGTGTAAGAGCCACATGATTGAAGCGCACATTGTGTTATTGTAGGGTATCACAGTACAAGACTTAGTGACTTCCACATTTACCCTGACTTGAATGACAGTTGATGCATTGCGGACAGTACTTTGGGGACTAATGTTTTTCTTGTCTTTCTACTTGATCACAATCATTTCCCCTTTTTGCCACACACCTATCTGCAGTACACTATACCTTCAAGTGACTGAATTCACCAGGCATATCATGACAGATCGGTCATATAGCGCTGAATGCCTCAGTTTGCTGTCCCTGTGATACCCATCATTATCAATTATCATCATTATCGCTTGATTCAACTAATGGTTCAGTTTTAATTTGTTCTTAAACTGTTTTACAGATTCTAATCTACACACAGTTGTGTTTTGGTTGAAGACACTGTCCCACTCATAAAAATTGATGAGTTACCTTAGAGTGGCAAAATACATAGAAATATTCATAATTTTTCCAGCATAATGGTATTTTATCCATTAAATGTCCTGAGAGTTATTATGGTTTAATGTAGAAAAGTGAATCGTTACACACCATCCCAACTTGACCTTAATTGCATAGAATTCTGAACTCATGTCACACTTAGGGGTAATGCCAAGGAGATGAAAACACACACTTGCTGAAGAAACAGGGATTCTTGCTTATTTTGACAATGCATCCCCCACCAAGGTAATAGCAGATGCTAATCTGGTGGGCATAGGAGCAGCGTTAGTGCAGAAGCAGAAGGGAATGATGCTAGGATCTGTGTAAGTATGGATGACAGGAAATGCGAGAAATGCAAGAAATGTTGAACGCATACTTAAAACATGAACTTTATTCATGTTATAGTACTAACGACAAAATTTTGACATTAAGTGTATAATGTGTGAAGACTGAAGTCCAAATATTAAATATTGAATAAAAAAATATTAAAAATCTGAAAACACTTTCACAAAAAGTACAAGTATAACAAAACAAGTGTGCTTTTATTCAAGAATATAACCAACGCAAAAGAAAATGGACTGTGGTGCAGCAGTAAGAACTGCTGACTTATACTCAAGAGTTCACAGGTTCAATGCTGGCTGCTTCCCAAGATTAATATTTTGAGTAGTGAGCTGCTCTTATTGTTACTATTATACAATAAAAACACACATTTGATTTGAGTCTGTAACAGCTGGGTTAAATTTATGGTAGTTTTTACAATTTTTTTATCAGTTTTATTCTCTCAGTCACATTCACGCTCCCTCCAAGCTGACACTGCTGTTTTCAATTAAAGATTGGCTATAACAGAGGTGAACTCAGATGTGGATGAGGGCTCTACATTGTAGAAAGAGAACAGAAGCCCTCCCCACAAGAAACGTCCACTCACACAAAAGTACAACGCAGTTGCACCATGCGTAAAGGCGATTGATGGCACCGTTTGGATGCAGCAAGAGGTCTTTATATGAAAAACATGTATATTTAGAACATTAGAACATTCGAACACTCTAGACGAGAACAGGCCATTCAGCCCAACAAAGCTCGCCAATCCTTTCCACTTATTTCTTCCAAAAAAACATCAAGTCGAGTTTTGAAAGTTCCCAATGTCTTACTGTCTACCACACTACTTGATAGCTTATTCCAAGTGTCTATCGTTCTTTGTGTAAAGAAAAACTTCCTAATATTTGTGTGAAATTTACCCTTAACAAGTTTCCAACTGTGTCCCCGTGTTCTTGATGAACTCATTTTAAAATAAAAGTCTCGATCCACTGTACTAATTCCCTTCATAATTTTAAACACTTCAATCATGTCACCTCTTAATCTTCTTTTGCTTAAAGTTTAAGCAAAACGGCTCACTAATGAAGAAGATGGTTAGAATGAAAACATGCAGCCACTGCGGCCCCCGAGGACTGGAGTTCGACACCTGTGGCTTAAACTGTATTGGCTCAGCTCTTTTAATCTTTCTTCATACTTCAACCCCTGTAGCCCTGGAATCAGCCTAGTCGCTCTTCTCTGGACATTTTCTAGTGCTGCTATGTCCTTTTTGTAGCCTGGAGACCAAAACTGCACACAGTACTCAAGATGAGGCCTCACCAGTGCATTATAAAGGTTGAGCATAACCTCCTTGGACTTGTACTCCACACATCGTGCTATATAACCTAAAATTCTGTTAACCTTCTTAATGGCTTCTGAAGACTGTCGGGAAGTCGATAGCTTAGAGTCCACTATGACTCCTAAATCCTTATCATAAGGTGTACTCTCGATTTTCCGACCGCCCATGGTGTATTCAAACCTAACATTTTTACTTCCTATGTGTAATACTTTACATTTACTGACATTAAATTTCATCTGCCACAAATCTACCCAAGCCTGTATGCTGTCCAAGTCCTGCTGTAATGACATAACGGATTCCAAATTATCTGCTAATTCACCTATCTTGGTATCATCTGCAAACTTAACCAGCTTGTTACTTATATTCCTATCTAAATCATTTATATATATTAAAAATAGCAGTGGCCCTAGCACTGACCCCTATGGAACACCACTCTTAATATCGGCCAGTTCTGATGAGGTTCCTCGCACCATCACCCTCTGCTTCCTGTGTCTGAGCCAATTCTGCACCCATCTAAAAACATCACCCTGAACTCCCACTTCTTTTAATTTGATGCCCAACCTCTCATGTGGCACCTTATCAAATGCTTTCTGAAAGTCCAGATAAATAATATCATATGCTCCACTTTGATCGTATCCTTTTGTTGCCTCCTCAGAGAATTCCAGCATGTTAGTAAAACACTGAACCCATGCTGACTGTAAGAGCCAATTTTTGAAAGTTAAAGTTTTGAGTTAAACTCATATTAATGTTTGCTTTATTTGAATAGAATATAATATCTTCTATAGTCATAGACAATGGTATAGTCTTTTCCCCCTATAAGTTAGCAAGATATAGAATCTTCTTACTATAACTGAGAAACGGTGAGTTAATAAGCTCTTGTTGTGTTTAGAACAGGTCCCAGTAAACAGGGACTTGAAAGACCCATTTTCTACTCAGAGATGGGATAAGCATACAGTTTTCTGACCGCTTTGAAATGGTTCAGAAACGTTTTGAAATGGTTCAGAAATTATAAGTGAGTAGTAACGATTTAAGATGTAACAAGATTAAGCTTAGAACTAAATTTTTTCTTATTATAATTTTTCCATTTTTTTTGCTATTTTAATTTTCTTTTTTGTGTGAACTGTTTTACTTTGAAACTTAACTAAACTTTTAAAAACAAAGATATTTTGTCTGTGAAATCATTTCTGCGCGTCAGACTTTTGTTGAATCCCATTTTTTGAGTTGAAGCTGCTGAATTTTGGAAAGTTTGGGAAAATGCAGCTACACTGACTGTTCAGAATAACTCCTGTCCTTGCCAGGTGTTGCTCAATCTTATCCTTAATAATTTCTTCCATTAATTTTCCTGTGATGAATGTTACGCTTACTGGCCTATAGTAGCTTGGATCTGCTCTGTCACCCTTTTTATATAATGGGATGATATTTGCCATTTTCCAGTCCTTCGGAATCTCTCCAGTGCACAGTGACTTCCTAAAAATATGTGTCAAGGGTTTATATATGTACTCGCTAGCCTCCTTAAGAACTCGAGGGTAAATATTATCTGGTTTTGGTGATTTGTTTGATTTCACCTTATTTAATCTGAGAAGCACTTCTCCCTCTACAATTTCCAAATCCCTCAGTACCTCCTTAGTAGTCCCTGTTACCTCTGGGAGGTTATCTACTTGCTCACTTGTAAACACCTCAGAAAAATGTAAGTTTAGGGCATCCGCTATTTCATTGTCTGTATCTTTAAATTCCCCTTTACTATTTCTGATGCACTTGACCTCCTCCTTGACTGTTCTTTTACTACTAAAATACTGAAAGAATCTCTTAGGGTCGTCTTTCGCCTTATCTGCTATATTCCTCTCCAACTGTCTTTTAGCCTCCCTGATATCCTTCTTAATGGTTGCCCTCATGTTCTCATATGCTCTACGATTCACTTTGCAGTCATTAGTCTTATATGCCTTATAATGCATATGTTACTTACTGTATATAAATGCCAAATTGAATGTTGTTTACCTCTATTTATTTACTTATCTTCCTACAGTGTAAAGTCAGAAGTGGACTGCAGAATTTCCTGTGTTTGATCGACACGGGCAGTGCCATGCTGACACTTCAGTACATAAGCAATAGCACAAGAATGCAGGCAGACTTTTTTTTTGGGCACATATACCATCAGATCTAAACACTAGTGTGGAGATTTGCTTGTGTAATGGCATGTCTATAGCTGCAGGTGGAAGCTTACGTCGCACTTTGCGTAACTGATCTTTTCCAAAATAAGGAGTGGCATTACACATGTACGCTGTCAGCATGCCCATGTTGATCAAACACAGGTCGGATTCTAGTGTTAAACTTCACATACGAGGAACACTTACAGTAGGAACTGTATAGTGGGCACTAAGTAAAGCATAGTAAAGTGTGGTGGTAAGGTATAGGTCGAGCTCCTGAAAAATATATTAAATCATGCTGTGAAGGTCCGATAGTTGCAAGGCTGTACATTCCAGAACCTCTTAGGTCTTTATTGTTCCTTAAAGTGCTTTGGTATGGTCTGCTGCTGACATTCATGGTCCATTGTCAACTCTGCATTCAATATTATTTGTTGTAGACTATTGTAATAGATACTATGAATATAACATTTTGAAGTCCACCGCAGCAGGAAAGGTAATAGACAGTTTGGAGGAAATCTTTAGCTGTCATGGACTTCCACTATCCATTATGACAAACTATTGCCCACAGTTCATTTCAGTTCAGTTTCAGGTATTCTGTAAGACAAATGGGATTAATCATGTAAATAAAACACCAGGATGGGTGCTGGAAAATTGTGCAGTGAAACAACAATTCATTGCTGAAATGGGTGTACATAGCACATGCTAAAGGACTGGTCTGGAAACGACAGCTTCACAATTATGTTATAATATACAGAGTATTCAATTACCCAACCACAGACAAAAGTTTATCAGAGTTGCTTTTCAAATAAAAGATGAGGGGGTTTGTCAGATTTTAATTATGATTTCACAGGTTGACCAGGAGACACGAGACCTTGATGCTGAACAAAAAAGTTAAACAAAACTTTATACAGATGGCCACCATAGACCTAAATATTTCAAAGTATCATGGTGTTGAGACGACCCTCCTGAAAGTGTTCAATGACATCTCTATTATTACTGACTCAGGTGGCGCTGCCGTCCTTGTCCTCCTTGACCAGTCCGCTGCTTTTGACACTACTGACCATGAGATATTGCTGTTGCGGCTTGAACATCTTGTTGGGTTTAAAGGGGCTGCATTTAACTGGTTAAGGTCATATCTAATTGATAGGCACTTTTCAGTGACTTTTAATTCCTCTTTTTCATCTACTGCTCCTCTTAAATGTGTTCCTCAGGGATCCATTTTGCGTCCTATTTTACTCTCTATATACCTTCACCCTATTGGAGCTATTTTTAGGAAATTTAACATTTCTTTTCACTGCTATGCTGATGATACACAGGTTTATATTCCCGTCTGCAACTCTGCAATGAATCAACTGCACAACTGTCTTTTTGAACTAAGATCCTGGATGGCTAATAATTTTCTTGATCTGAATCAAAATAAAATGGAGGTGCTTATAGTGGGTCCATCAGCTAAAGCCCAATTTGGTCTTGGACTTCTTGGCTCTTTCTCTGTCTTTTGCAAACCTCAAGTGTTATTTTTGACAGTAATCACTGCACCACAATTTTATTGAAAAGTCTTGCTTCCTGAAAAGTTTTTGCTGATTGTGACAGGTACCTACTGGATATGCACAAATATAGTTTTGGTTTTACTGCATCACGTAGGAACTCTGAGAAATAGAAATTTATATGTTTACTGACAATAATGTATTTAGTCACATTTATGTTTCACATAAGCTATTAAATTCAACAGAATTAAAAGTATTTTGCTCCTGATTTTCTTTTGTATTCAATGTCTGGTGCGTCCTGTGGTGGGTTGGCACCCTGCCCGGGATTGGTTCCTGCCTTGTGCCCTGTGTTGGCTGGGATTGGCTCCAGCAGACCCCCGTGACCCTGTATTTGGATTCAGCGGGTTGGAAAATGGATGGATGGATGTCTGGTGCATCACGTTGCAGTGTCCAACAGTAGTCAGCAAGCATTGACGGATTCCAGTTGCCCTGGTATCATTTGTCCATTGTATCAATTTCCTGGTGTCACTGACAGCACCGAGATTTGCGGGGAAGAAGTCCAAGTGTGAGTGGAGGAAATGAATCTTGAGTGACATGTTGCACTTCATTGACTTGTATGCTTTGAGAAGATTGTCTACCAGCTAAATGTAGTCTGGGGCTCTGTAATTGCCCAGAAAATAGTCAACAACATCTTTGAAGGCTTTCCAGGCAATTTTCTCCGGCCCAACTAACAGATCTTCAAACTGCTTGTCACTCATAACATGTCTAATCTGGGGGCCAACAAAAATGCCCTCTTTGATCTTGGCGTCAGTTATTCTTGGGAACATCTGTCTTAAATAACGAAAACCTTCGCCTTCCTTGTTCAGTGGTTTCATGAAATTCTTCATGAGTCCCAGTTTTATGTGAAGAGGAGGCAAAAATATCTTTGCCGGGTCGACAAGCGATTCATGTGCCACATTTTTTTGTCCTAGAACTAACTTTTTACGGAGTGGCCAGTTCTGTCGAGAATAGTGTGACTCTTTGGCACGGCTGTCCCATTCACAGATGAAACAACGGTACTTTGTATAGCTGAACTGCAGTCCTAGTAACAGAGCAATGACTTTAAGATCTCTCCAGATATTCCAGTTGTACCTATTGTACTGGATGTGCTTCAGCAACAGTTCCATATTCTTATACGTTTCTTTCTGCATAGCCAACAGGTACTGAAGGATAAACGTTGCCATTGTGTAGCAGAACAGCTTTCATGCTTAACAGTGACGAATCAATGAAGAGACGTCACTCTTCCGGGTTGTGATCACAACCCAAGGCTGGGAACAATCCTTCAATGTCACAACAGAAACAGAGACTGTCGACTTGTGCAAAAAATTTGTTTATATCATGATGTTGGCCTCGAAACCACAGAAATTTTCATACCTGGTGACAGCAAACACCAGTCCTGCAGTCTCGAACCCAGCAGCTCGGCTTTTGCTTTAGACAGACCCAAATCTCTGACCAAATCGCTCAATTCGAATTGTGTTATCAGATGTGGATAGCCTGATGAGCATGGTTCAAAATCCGGGTCAATGTCACTGTCAGTACCCTGCATTGCAGTTTCTTCATCTGGTTCATCTAAGGTCTAATCCTCTAGTGGTTTCGGAATTGGAAGACTGTTGTCATGTAGCACGGGTCTCATTGCTGACGGAAGATTAGGATATTCAATTGACTTCTTGTTTTTGGCAGAGAAACCAAACACATTAGTCAAACAGAAGTAACAGTCCGTCACATGGTTTTTCTGTTCTCACCATATCATCGGAACAACAAACGGCATCGTCTTTTGAGTGCATCTGAGCCAGGCTCTCAGACTGACAGTACATGTCGCACAGAAAATGTGAGGCACCCATTCCTGGTCTTGATCTCCAATTTTTCAGCCGAAATACAGGTGATAAGCTTTCTTCGCAACAGCAGTCATCCAACATCTCTGAGGCGCAAGTGTATATTCGCCACAGATATAGAAGAATGTATAGCGGCTGTTACGACATTGATGAGACATATCGCCTGACACCAAAACATCTATAGCATCAAGCTTACTTACTGTTATATTGCTACAGATACTATACTTTACTATACTGATACACACTGACTATCTATATTAACCAAATGAGCAGGATCGGTGTATGCAAGCCACCTTTATAGCATGCTGAGACAGCGTCAAGCTCGTTCAGACCCACCCAGGCATGCCCAGGGTGTTAACTTCCACAGAACAGCTTCCAACCTGGCCTGATTCCATGCCTGGACATGCCCAGGCTGAACAAACCATTGTTGATAAGTCACTTACGAGAGCGAAAATGTTTGGATACAAATATAAGAAACAATCATGACAAAACTGAAGATTTCTCTGAAACGGTACGTGATGGGTAAATTTTGATGTAATATTCATGATCAGCACCCAAAAATCTATAAGAAACACCCAACAGTGTTCAAGAAGCAAAAACGTTGTTGTGCAGTGTACCCTCTCTTTTGAGAAACAGATTAATTCTGTAGTCAAGTGTTGCTTTTTCCAGCTTTGTCTTTTAGGTAAGATCAAGACTTTTTTATCTTCTAGGGATCTTGAGAAAGCTACTCATGCTTTTATCTTCTCTCGCCTTGATTACTGCAAGTCACTGTATTCTGGGATTAGCAAATCCCTGATACGCAGGTTACAGTTGGTCTAGAATGCTGCCGCTCGCTTTCTGGTTGGGACAAGAAAGTCTGATTCTGTTTCTCCAATATTAGTTTCTTCACACTGGCTGCCTGTCAGTTTTTGAATTGATTTTAAAATCTTGTTGCTAGTTTTTGAATCTTTAAATGGGCTTGCTCCTGCCTATTTATCTGAATTGTGTGCTTTACACCAGCCATCTAGAGTGCTTAGATCTTCTGGTCAGTTGTTTCTTGTTGTCCCTCGTACCAAGTGTAAAACTAAAGGGGACAGGGCTTTTGCAGCTGCTGCTCCTCGCCTGTGGAGCTCTTTACCTCATTACATACTGTAAAGGAGTCGTCTACAATTGAACTGTTCAAAACAAGATTAAAGACTCATTTCTATTCACTTGCTTTCCGTGACCTTCAGTAATACTGATGGTTTCCTCATTGTGATTATGTAATCTTACTTCTATTTATTATTTATTTTATTTATGTTCATTTATTTTATTTCTATTTATATTATTTATGTTAATTGTATGTTATTTCTTTTATTGTAAAGCACTTTGGCCACAGCATTCCTATGTTGTTTTAAATGTGCTATATAAATAAATTGACATTGACATTGACATTGACAAGTACATGCTGGTAATGTTAAGTTAAGGCTCTTAAAAGAAAAAGAAGTGCAATGAATGGAAAATAGAGTCAGAGGAGTACTAGAAGAAACTTTGCCAGAGTAAAGTAAACTAACATAAAATATTTAATAAAGAAAAATTAAATACTTAAGTAAACATTAGGGGTTAAGGTTCATGTAAAATTGTTCTACACCATACTGTATAGATAATGAAAAATCATCCAATAGTAAATTCCCAAAACAATTAACCAAAGTAATTAAAAGGCACTTCAGCTCTTGCAAATCACACTATTGCTATTTACTTACGGAACTGTGAAAATGCAGAAAATAAGCAGAAGTTACACTCCCCAAGAGTTTCTGTTATTAATCAAGTCATGCAGAAAAGCTGCAACAGAGGTGTCTTTCGGAAAATTAAAACCTTTATTAGTCTCATCTTTGATTCATTATAAAGAATTATTCATTGACAAAATATTTAAGTACACAGAAAACTATAAAATGTGGATAAACATTATTAAGCAAAAAACTTTGAGCAATAATTAATACTCCATTTCAAACCATTACAAAATAATACATCCTCAAATACATATAACTTGGAGTTGACATACAAAAAAAATCTGTAATAAAACTGCAAAAAATATGAAGTTGATTTTTTTTTAAATGTAAATTATCACCGATATCTATAAAAGATCATCACTTGACCACTTCTCTTATAATACTCAGAGTAACAAATACCTTAGGATTGATAAGGGGGATAACACTGCTCTCTGTGTTGGGTAAGGTCCTTGCCCGGGTCATATTTAATAGGATCCATGATCACCTTCTTACCTGTCAACAACTGGAGCAGTTTGGTTTTATACCTAAGAAGTCAACCATCCTGACAATGTGGGTTCTCAAGTTCGTTGTACCATGTGAACATGACTGACAGAATAAAACTGAATAATAAAAAAGCATTTACACTTCACAAGTCATGTCAGCATTTTGTCATTATTACTATAATATGAAAAAAGTTTCTTTTTTAGTTATGTGTTCAACATTTCCTGCCTCACATTTCCTGTGTTTTATTTTTCTTATTCCCTTGTGAGAAACACCCTCCCCGTTACTCACATGTAAGACACAGTTCCAGCAAGCACAAAACTCTCGTTCTCTTTCTTTTTCTTTGCTTTTCTTTCCTATTCCTTTCTCCTCCATTCTCCCCAGGCAAGCTTTGTCACCCTCCTCCCAACTCAGGGTTCAGCATCTGCTGCAGCACCCCTTAGCGGAACCCACGGACCCCAACACGACATTGCTCATCCCTCAGCTAAGCCTCATGGAGGGCAGTGACCTGTCCCGCAAGGGCAGGTTCTGTCCAGGCTGGGGAGGCGACGTCATCTGGTCCACAGCTGTGCCATGAAAAGAACACAATAAGAAACGGACGAGGAGGTGCTGTAGCGACGTCGTCTCCTAACATCTGCCGACGTCCTCCACGGACAGCACCACCAGCTGTGGTCAATATGATTACATAACAGTGTCACTCCCTTCCAGTTAACACCCTGCGGGAATTGAAGTTGAATGGGAAGTCCTGCTTCGTTCTGTGCCCATCTGAGGTTGGTATGTCTCTCTGCCCCCACGCAACAAAGCCTTGCCCTGCTTTTAAGCAGATGGATTCACGCTGCACTCTGTTAGGAGACCCAGACTTCCTTTTCCAAGTCCTCCTCTTATTCTGTGGCATAATAACAGTCTGGGTCCCTCTATGAGAAGAGACCCTTTGCACCTGTTTTGACTTAAGTGAGACAGCACTTGGGGTGGAGTGCTAGGGCAGTCAACACTTTCCAGCCGACCCCACTATCGCGCTGCTGTTGTTTCCGCCACCACCGCATGATTAGTTGTCCCACTTGTATCCGCTGCAGGGGTTGTGGCTATTCGAAATCTGTAACTTTCGCTCAGCACCCATGTTTTTTTTGCGTCACAGGTGTAACTTTGCTGCATCATTCCAGCTGGATGATGGACTTCCAGCTGCACTTCTGGGTGTGGCGGAAGTGCTGTGGTCCAGTGGCGCCCAAGGACCCCAACAGGGCTGTATCAAATTCCAACTCCTATGGAGCCCTGCGGGAGTCCTAGTCAATGCTGTCATTCAGGGCGGCTGCCACCTAGTGTTCCGGAGGAGGTAATGTTCTGGCTACATCTCCTCCCCTGCTCCTTCCAGCATGGAGGTGTCCTGGCCAGGCAAGGGCCCCAGCCGTGCTCGACACCTGTCATTCTACATTTACATAGAACACTGTAGACACGGAACACACATAAAATGTATGTATTCCAAATAACGATATATTTGTCCAATACAAATCCAGACACCTAACTCCCAGATAAAGAGACTTCAGCTCTGAGAATTTTGCGTCTGACTTGACTTCAGCTGTTTTCAGCTGTAAGGACTGACCTTCTTTCTCTTTCTCTTTCCTAGAATACGAAACGGAAGTGGAAGCAGACAATGGGTGATGGTGAGATGGAGCATGTTGTCAAAGAACTCCAGGCCTTCAACATCTAGATCCAGAAACTCCTGTCAAGACAGAGGCACCTGAGGGAACTGAAGGCTTGCATACTGAATGAGTCCTCCCCAACTTCTGAGATCGTCACAGAAAATCGCAATTCAGCCGCTTTGACTCCACGGCATGCCGCTCACTTTCAGGGCCAAGTGAGTTTTACCCCCGCTCCAGGTCAGAGTGACAATGTCAGTGACGAGGAAATCAGCCTGTTTCAGCTATGCAGATGGGGGTTTAAGGCTAGATCCCGTCCATCGGCCCAGGCAAGCATTCTCCACCCAGAATTGGTTCAACCCTCTTCGCTCCCCCACTGTGCCGGCAACCCCGGGTGATGTATTTGTGATTGGAGATTCGATTGTACAAGACTTAAACATTTCTTGGCCTAAACAGAAATCTTATGTTTCTTGTTTTCCCGGTGCTCGTGTTTGAGATGTTATGAGAAGAACGCCGACAGTATTCGAGAGGCACAAGAACAGGGCAGTGAGATCCATGGTAATACATGCCGGGGTAAACGATATGAGATACCGACAGTTGGAGATTCTTAAGGCGGACATCGCAGCACTTATTAAAGCCACGAAGGAGAGGACCCCAGCTGCCAAAATCTTCATCTCGGGTCCCTTATCTCTGGTTAGAAGATTGAATGAGTACTACAGTTGTCTGCTGGCATTAAACATTTGGTTGAAAGGCTTCTGGGAGGGACAAAACATCAGGCTTGTGGACAACTGGGATCTCTTCTGGGAGAGGCCGAGTTTCTTCAAGTGAGATGGTCTGCATCCTAATAGATTTGGCACCCAGGTCCTCTCTGAAAACATCTCTAAGATAATTCATCTCTCTTGACTCTATACTTTTAATTCTAATTCTTTCCATAATGCCTTGTTAGGACATGATAACTCTATAGCGAACTCTTCTTCAAAAGTGCACTGCATCAATACTTTAATAACTAACCTCAGTTCATGTAAACAATTCAGACAGTGCGGCATAAATGTGAATAATTTAATTACCATTTCACCTCTAGATGTGCTCTTTGTTAAAACTATAAAAACAGAGTAAGATTAAATAAAAAATATGCACAGAATCCATTTTTGTTGGGATTTGCATTTATATATTGAGTTTACCCTTGTTATTATATCTGATTTTTGTCATTGAAATGTCACCCTGTTACCATTTTGTTGTTCGTTTCTTGTCACGATTACTGTCATTTTGTGTTTAGTTTTTGAATGGTTGTGGCATTGCTGTTGTTAGTGATGTTCCTGTATGGCTAACACATGCCAACTTGAACTGCGATGTGCAACATCAATATTTTGAAGTAGGCACCACACAATTGCTACACAAGATGTCTGCTCTGCTTATAGGTTGTGTTCCAAAAACTAGCCCTCAGTGTTTTGTCAAGGTGGAAAATACAGTACATTGAAAATAGGCCAAAGTTATTACTGGGAAAACAAAATAAATATGGCAAAAGTTCAAAATCCCACCTATAAGAAATCTGTCCTTAGCACAAAAAGACATTATGAGAAATATTGTTTTAGATTCATGTAATAAAAGTAGGATCAAGAGAACTGAGCAATACTATGCCGAATAGCATTTTGTCATAGGTAATCATGCCATGGTATGAATTATGTGAAGGCATCTAAGACATCAACTGTAAACGACATGGCTATATCCATAAAAACAGTACAAAATGGTAAAATATGTTTAAAAATGAGTAAATAACTCACCTAATATAAGTAAAGTGGAACATTTCTAAGATGTCATGACACTAGGTACTGTATATTTGACCATATGCCATTTAACACCGACATTATTAATTAGGCCTTTTAAGCTAGTTTAAGATTCTCCCCTCTTTTCATGTTTTATAATTAAAATTGGTTCACTCTAGACCTTTTCTGTATGATGCCTCTCTTTTCCATTCCTAATTGAAATGGAGGGTAAACAGGATTTTGAAATATAAAATATTTTAGATTCTTGGCATTAGTACATTGGCATAATTATGGATTCACTTTTTGGTTCAATAGCTGCGTTAAATCTAATTTCCCAAAGTCAAACAGTCACCGATCCATGGTTAATTTCTATTATTCACCTTCCCTTGGAGGTGGCATGGTGGCGCAGTGGGTAGTGCTGCTGCCTCGCAGTTGGGAGATCTGGGGACCTGGGTTCGCTTCCCGGGTCCTCCCTGCGTGGAGTTTGCATGTTGTCTGCGTGGGTTTCCTCCGGGCGCTCTGGTTTCCTCCCACAGTCCGAAGACATGCAGGTTAGGTGGATTGGCAATTCTGAATTGGCCCTAGTTTGTGTGTGTCCTGCGGTGGATTGGCACCCTGCCCAGGATTGGTTCCCTGCCTTGTGCCCTGTGTTGGCTGGGATTGGTTCCAGCAGACCCCTGTGTTCGGATTCAGCGGGTTGGAAAATGGATGGATGGATGGACCTTCCCTTGGGCAATATATGCCTTTGTATTCAAAGAGACAGAGTCACAAGAGATCGCTTTCTGCCAAAAATCGGTTTCTTCTTTTTTATTGGATATAGCTTAATCTACCGTATTGATGTACAAGATGTCACAGTTTAACTGAGAACATCTTGCATTTAATTGTGTCTACACAGTCTTTGCTAAGATTATATAAGGCACTTGATCCTGAACTTAAGAATTCAAAAAGTCAATCCTGCCTTTACCTGTTGATCTGATTACATTAAGTGAAAGCATTATTTTTATTGCAAAATATGTTAGGTCTATTGAATAAACACACAAATGTCATGACCTTTTTGACCATGATGTCCTCTTTTCATTAGCAACAGTAATACTAATATTAAAATTGAAAATTCTCTAACCATTTATCAGGGGAGATGTTCCTTTGTTGGTCTTTTTGCTTCTATCCATGCATGCACTAAATATACCATCTGGTCACCTGTATGTTGTTCTCTTTACTCTATTTCAGTAAGTGGATTTTGATTCTACAACATATAATGCATTGCAGATATATTTTCATTACTGTGTGAAGAACCGTTGCCATTTATGCAATCTGGCTCTGCTGGACAACCCTATTCTTTCTTCTAGAGCCTGATCAGATTCTCTGATACATTTTAATTCTTCTGATCATTATGAGTATTATTGTGCCCTTGCATTTGGTTCTGCAGTTGCTGCCTCTGATGCCAACTAATCTCTTTCAAATGTGTCTCTTTGTACTACAGTTATGCCTCTTTCAACTCTAGAGTGTGATGCATTTTTAAATCTTCACTGCACAAGTTGCCAGTATTGTATGCTCTGCCTCTGGGATCTAGAATGCCCTTATCGATGTTAGCAATGATTTAACCTTTCTTTAAGTTTTTAAAGAAACTTCAAAAGCATTATCAGCAAAAGTGATGCCATAAATGTTTTTTGAATCTGATCATTTACCACACTGGAAGGCATTTTTAAAATACTTTTACTTTTAAAAGTGCTGATGTGTTTCCCAAGTCCAATAACTTCTCTCTGAAATAAATGATTCAAAACCTTCAATCTAGCCTTGAAATCTTTGTGCTGCTTTTTTGCACTTTTGAATTTACTAAATAAAGATAATATCTCTTTGTTTGCACTGATGAAAACACTATTTCAATTATGTCATTTATTTCATACCAATTTCAGTCTTGAGGCTTTCTTTCTTTCATCACACTGGAAACCTGATTGAACTTTTCTTCTATATCTTACTGAAAGCTACTCTTTGTACACCAGCATCAGATATAAGCTGTCAGCTAGAAATTTATCTATCATGTGCATACTTGTTATGGTTGCCATGGTGATGATCTCATTACTTTTCTTTGACCTGTGAGTGTTTCTGCCATTTTACATTTACATTTATTCGCTTGGCAAGACGCTTTTATCTAAAGTGACTTACAAAAGAGGTAAACATTATCGAGTAACATTAGGCTAGGGCCTGTTTGTTCAGCAAGTGTAGTTGAACAGGAAACAAAAAGTTGATTGGCACAAATTAAAAAAATGTAATAACTAATACATATTCAATCATGGAGTACAATTAATAAAGAAATTTAACTTAGTCTAACAAAAAATTAACCAACATTATAAAATATCACAGAGCAAAAGTTTTTTTTACTCTATCAATTAGACAAAACAGATGGGTTTTCAGTTGCTTCTTAAATACATTGCGGGTGTCAGCAGTAGTGATGGAGGTGGGTAACACATTTAATCAACTAGGAACTGCACAGGAAAAGAGTCTGGATTGAGATTTGATACTATGCTGTTCCCTGGCAGACCTAAGTGATTTTAAACATGTACTACAATATCCAATACTTTCCACTGATGTTGCTATACCGGACACTACACAAATAAAGCACTGGCTCTTGCTGTTTCTTTTCTTATCATAATCTCTTATTTGCTAATGTGCCTGTGCTAAAGAAAGCAAACAGCACAGTACTTCTTGTGCTCCTAGTAATTCCTTTTTCTCTGGCTGACAGGATTTCTTTGACCATGAGTCATCTTCCAATTTCAATCAGGAGTTTCAAATTTAAAGTGTTTTTTTCCAGATTCACCAAAGTTGAGCAACTAATAAGTTTCCAAGATTGGGTCCAGCATAAGACAAACATGTGCAAAAGAAAATCTACAGTTCAACAAAGTTAATTTTTGAAACTTTACTGAAAATTCTTTAAAAAAGTTATTACACACAAATACAAATGAAAAAGGCTTATTTCCTTTGTTATAGTCTTAGCTTTCACATGTCAGGTTTGTTAAGTTTCAGTTACGTTCTATGCTTAAAGTTTTTCCACCTAGTTTTGATCTTGAGTTCTGGATTTCCCTCCCTGCTGAATATTTAGGGAGCATTTGTAATTCTTGCAAAGTAGCGGTAACAGCAATTTCTTAGAAGGAAAAAAGTCCATATAAAAAATAATCGGATAGAGCAACATATAACATTCATACACTCAAATGTTAATGCTAGTAGAAAAGTGAAGATACATGTGTTCATAAGTAAGAAAGTGATTATTTTAAATGCATGTAGGAGGCTGACTTCAAAGCGGTAAAGAGAAGAGCAATGCAGTATGTAGGCAGGCTACTAGCATTAAGACATTGATTAGGCATAAATGGCTGTAGGAGCAGACAAGACAATAAGAAATTAATTACCAGAGGATATTCAGTGAATGTGGTTTTCTTAGGAAGAAGGAAGAAGTGTGTAAAAAATGTGCTAGATTGAACAGTTCTTAGTGGTCAGGAAAGTAGCACAATTAAGAGTGCAACAGTGTAAGGGTGTGCTAATATGAAGGAATTCAAATGGTGTGAGTGGAGAACTTCAAAGTAAGGAATAGGAGGGGCACAAAGTTAGGAAAACAGACAGAGAAAAGTAAAGTTAACCTCATGGAAAAATAAAGAGCAGGCAGTTAAGGGGGAGAATATTGCAGGAGCTTAATGGGCCAGAAGGAGTAAAATAACTGTAGCAGTTATTTAATCTAAGTTTTTGGCTTCATTTTTTTAGTTTTACCATACAAATTAAATCATTTAACTTTAATCAAAAAAATTGAGCAGTTTTAATAATCTAGTCATTAATTTTCTAACCCACTCAGTATTGAACAAGGCAGGAACAAACCCTGGACACACACACACCCACACAAACCACACACTAAGGCCAATTTAGTATCGCCAATCCACCTAATATGTATGTCTTTGGACTGTGGAAGGAAACAGGATCCTGGAGGACACCCACAGAAACATGGGGAGAACATACAAAATCCACACAGGGAAGACCCATAATATGAACCCTAGTCTCCTTAATATGAGATAGCATTAACACTAGAATCCCTGAAGCCTACAAAAAAACTTGTAATCCCGGGCCACCTTAAATTCCTTTACACCTCTCCTCATCAGCGTCTTTTGTTTTGCAAATGTGTTGATCAGCACAAACAGCAAGCACGGAGCTGAAGTCAGTCGCAAACTTCTCCCAGCTCAAGTTTCTTTAACATAGTGTGAGGTGCCTGGAGTTGTATAGGATAAATAATATATTGTTATTTGGAATACATACATTTCACACGTGTTCTGTGTCTACAAAGATCTGTGTAAGTGTAGAATGACACGAAATGCGGGGCAAGAAATGCTGAACACATACCTAAACCAGAAACTCTGTCCATGTTATACTAATAATGACATGAAGTGTATAATGTGTGAAGACTTTAGTCCAAATATCAAATAAACACATGCTTTAATTCAAGAATATAACTAAAGAAAAATATCATTCAATGTACATGTTGCTGTTAATGAGTTAAAAACCCAAGCTCAAATGCCAATCAACAGAAAATTGATTTGTATTCTTGGATGGTGCAGAGGTAAGAACTGCTGCCTTATAACCAAAAGGTTCCAGGTGCTTCCCATTTTAAGTAGTGAGCTGCTATTATAATTATTACTATAATTTAATAAAAACATAAATTTGATTTGAGTCTATAACACCCAGTGTAAATTTTGGCACATTTATCTCCATTCTTTTCACAAGAGCAGTGATGACCACAGTTGCTGCTGTGGTTGATGTCTGCTCAGAACTATTTGTTGTACCGGCAATCAAAGATACGATGTCCCGTGACTACTGTTAGACTATCATGTGACATTTGCACTTTGCAAACAAAGACACCTGTGCAGAACATGTGAAAAACAAAATATTTGCTGCGATTTCGGGCATCTGGCAACATTTTGTTGAGAACCATGTTTTGAGTTACAACCCTGGCCAAAGACTTTTTGAGTCAGTGGTCATAAAACTTATGGAGCCGTTTCTGGACAAAGGCAGAACCGTAACGACAGACAGCTTCTTCACCGTTCTTTCACTGGATTTTAGGAGCAAGTCTTCTATGAAGGCTACTTCTGCAGGAGATGTCAGCTTATCCAGCACTTCAAGCTCAGGGTTGTTGAACTGGAGGAGGAGTTGGTTGGCCTGCATTTAGTAGAGGATTGTTGGACCTGACTCAGGTATCCATCAAAGAAATAGTCTACACCCTTAAGGTGGTATGGGAGGAGACTCCAGACCAGATAGGTAGTGATAGTAGGGTTACATGTACAAGGCACACAGTGCAGGCGCATCAACCCCAGAGTTGGAAGTGTCAAAACTTTTTCAGGTCCTTTCAGAGCTAGATGGTATCTCTGAAGATTCTGAGATGGTAGGCAGGATTGATGAGCCCCAACGAGTCACCTCAAAACCAATTCCCAGAAAGAGAGAAGTAGTGATAGGAACTCAGTCATTAGGGGGGAAAAGAGATTGTTTTAGTATTTTAGTAGTAAAATTACAGTCAAGGATGAAATGAAGTGCATCAGGAATAGTAAAATGGAATTAAAAATGAAGACAGTGAAATAGTAGATGCTCTGAAGTCACATTTTTCTGAGGCCTTCATATGTGAATAAGTAGATAATGGAAATTTTAGAGGGAGAAGTACTGCTCAGATTAAATAGGCTGATATCAAACAAATCACCAGGAGTAGATAATATTTACCCTCGAGTTCTTAAGGAAGTTAGTGAATTGTGACAGTGCAGGTTAGTTCCATGCTTCCACTTCTGTTTGGGAGCTTCTTGAAATAGCCACCATCATAACTGAGATGAGTCAAGCAAATGAGGGCAAACATGCAGCCAGGGGTAGGTGCAAAAGTGCTCAAGTGCTTTTATTAAAATCACAAAACCAAACAATGTAAAAATAAATACTGCAGTGCATCTTAAATATCCACTAAATAAATAATCCAATATAACACTGAATCTGTGGAGGTTAAGAAGCCATCAAATAAATATAACATTAAAAACAAGGTTAAAATGTAAGGTTTACTGGTAACAAATTGATAAAGCGCTTAGAGCAGTACAGGAGAGGGAAAAGGTGATCTAAATGAGAATATAGGAACTAGTAGAGATGACAGAGAGGGTACATAGAGGTTGGCTGTAGGGGAGAGAAATGTGGAAGAGAAGAGGATAGTAGATTTTGCAATGACATTTAATTTGGTAATAGTTAACACATTTTTTGAAAAGAAAGTAAATCAGCTTGTGACTTACATTATTGGTGAAAAGGAAAGCCAAATAGACTTTCTAATGCTGAGAAGATCTCATTTGAAAGATATAAATAATTGTAAGGTCATTAAAGGGGAAAGTGTGACAGTACAGCATAAAGTGTTTTTGATGGACTGGGAGATCTGAACCAGCAATAAAATAAAACTACAGCAACCAGCACCAAGAATAAAGTGGTGGAGATTAAAAGAAGAAGGTCTTAACAACAGATTTAGGGAGAAAGTTTTAAATGGAGTGCCATTATTTAAGAGTGTGGAGGAAGTGTGGAAGAAGAATAGTAAAGTTGTATTAAGAGCAGGTGAAGAGGCTTTTGGGTTGGAAGACAGGAAAGACCCCAACAGGGAAAAAAAAGACATAGTGCTGGAACAGAGAGGTGAATAATGTGATATAGTCTATGAATAATAATAATAATAATATAATAATACATTTTATTTGTATAGCACCTTTCCCATAATCCAACGCAAAGAAGACATGGTACCAATCAGGTAGGGAGAAAGATAGAAAAGGTATAGGCCAACAAACAAGAGGGCAGTGGCAAGAGAGAATGTACCTAGTTTTGGAGGAGATGTATTAAAAACTGGAGACAAAAGAAGGAGAGAGATGTATTTATAGAATAGCAAAGGCTAGGAACATGGCTGGGAAATATTTCAGTCAGATAAAACAGATGAAAGATCATCAAGGTGTAGTCTTCAGTGATCATGATATGATCAAGAATAGATGGAAGAGGTACTTTGAAAAGCTGTTGAATGAAGAAAATCCAAAGGTTGTATTTAGGGATGGGATCACAAATGAAGGGTTAGTACCAAGAATAAGGAGGGATGATGTAAAGGAGGTACTAAAAAGAATGAAAATGGAAAGGCAAAAGGACTGGATGAATTACCAGAAGAAGTCTGGAAGATTTTAGGAAAAAGGGAGTAGATGTGTTGTTGTATCTAATGCAGAAGATCTATGAACAGGAGAAATTATTGGAGGAGTGGGGCAAAAGTGTGATTGCACCCATTTACAGTACAAGGAGAAGGGTGATATTTTGAATTGTGCAAACTATAGAGGGATAAATCTGATGTCACATACAATGAAAATTTGGGAAAGGGTTATATAGAGAAGACTTAGGGAGGAGACCGCCATAGGGGAGGAGCAATTTGATTTTATGCCAGGGAAAGGAAAATTAATGCAGTCTTTGCATTGAGAAATTTTCACAGTGAAGCATCCAGAAAAACAGAAAGGACTTTCTATGGTGTTTATTGATTTGGAGAAGGTTTATGATAGAGTGCCATGTCAAGAGGTACGTGAAGAAGTATGTGAGGATTGTACAGAATATGTCCGAGGTAGTGAGGACTTGGGTTAAAAGCAGAGTTGGGGTAACAGACAAGATATCAGATAGAGTTTGTCTGTACCAGGGATCTTCTTCAAGCCCTTGTCTCTTTGAAATGGTTATGGATATGTTGAGTCGGAGAAATCCTTCTGGTGCATGCTTTTTGCTGATGACATTGTGTTAAGTAGCACCAGAAAAGAAGAAGTGGAGAAGCATTTGGAAGAATGCAGAAAGGCTTTGGAAGACAGAGGATTCTAGATGAATATGAAAAAGACAGAATATATAAGATTTAATGATGATCAGCATTCAGAAGTTGGAATGCAGGGACAGCTACTGAAAAGAGTGGATACATTTAAATATCTAGGATCAGTGGTAGCGTGAGATGGAAAACTAGACAAAGAAATAACCTACAGAGTGTAGTGCTGATGGAACAATTGGAAGAAGGTATCAGGAGCATTGTGTGAATGAAGAATTAAGCCAAAGGTTAAAGCTATGGTCTTTAAGACAGTGGCAAGACCAGCAATGATGTAAGGAGGTGAGACATGGTCAGAAAAAGTTAAATGTGGCAGAAATGAGAATGTTGAGATGGATGTGTGGAGTTATGAAAGAGGACAGAATAGGAAATGAGACAATCAGAGGTACAGGAAAAGTAGTACATAAATCTAAGAAAGCACAGGAAAGTAGGTTGAAGTGGTATGGACATGTGATGAGGAAAGACAATGAATACATGGGCAAAGCAGTGATGGGAATTGAAGTAAGAGAAAGTGAGGGAGACCAAAGCGGAGGTGGGTGGACAGAGTAAAAGAAAATTTAAGGCAAAAGTGTCTTACTGAGGAGAAGGTGCAGGAATAAGCTGTATGGTGAAGATTGATCAAGTGCATTGACCTCACATAGAATTAGGAAAAGATGAAGAGGAAGAAAAAGGTGTCATTTCAGAGAATGTTGAATGCAGACTCAAAATAAATTTATTTCTAAAACCAGTAAAACAAAAGACTCAGAAATCAGCTGAAATGGATAAATAATAGCATTATTTAAAAATTACAAAAAAATGAAACAGGCAAATAATTCTGAGGAATTGTTTAGAGGAATACTGAACAATACAGCAAGTGTTCAAAAAAGGCATTCAAGAGGTTCAAAAGAAAAACAGAAAAAAAAATTATAGTGAAGTTGAAACAAACAGCAAGCAATTTCTTATATACTATTTTAGTAAAAAGATGATAAAGGAGACTTTAAGAAATCTCAAGGAAGCAATATACTGTATAAGAATATTTTAAGTGACATGATTTTATTCAAAAATTCACTAAGATTTTGTTGGTCATATGTGACTAAAAGTAAAACTGTGGTACACCCATAAAGGAATTAATTTAATTAAAATGTATAGATTCGTTAAAGTGAAATTTCTAACCAGCTTAACTATGGAAAGAAAATGACACATCACATAAAAGTTGATTAAAGTATGTAGAATAATGGTTATAATATGAGAAATTTTCAAATTGTAAGAGTTATTTTGTTTAATTATTTAAGGATGCAGATGCTAAAATGGAGGAATGGCAGACACTGAAGAGGCAGTAAAAACATTTCAAGAAGAATTGGGAACGCTTCAGGACTTTGTAAACACAAATATACAATTGTATTAAAGTTCGAAGTGCTACACATGACCAAAAGGAACACAAGTTTTAAATATAAGATGAGAGACACTATCCTAAATGATGCAACCTCTGAAAACGATTTAGAGGTTCATGCTGACACAACATTTTCATTATGTAAGAAATATGCCAAAGCTATTAAAAAGGAAATCAAATGATAGGGTATATTGCATTTTGAATATGATTCAAGGGATGTTAGACTATTGTGATAAGAAATAGTTGGAGGCAGAAAAAGATTTGGGATTTGGCCACCCTATATACTGAAAAATCAGGCAGCAAAACCAAAAACACATCTTTACTAACGAATTTCAAAATGGAACTGGCTAACAAGAAAGGAGAGAGTATTAGAAGGCAGCACCAACCCCTGGTCCAGTTGAAAAATAACACTATTTGAGCCTGTAAATCGTCTCTCAAGCGCACGTGTGTCACACTGTATAATACACTTGTGAGACCACATCTGTAGGATTGTGTGCAATTCTGACTACCACACTACAAGAAGTACAATGCAACAGTTGATGCTGTGCACAGAACTACGAAGTGCATCCCAGAACTCAAGGACATGTCCTACTCTGACAGACTCAGAGACTAGGTGTTTTTAGGCCTAATAATTGGAGATGTGCATCATACAATGACTTTGCTGTGGTGGGATAAAGGTCAGTGTGTTGAGTCTTTCTGAATCATCTGAATTTACAGATAATTATGAAGAACTTTGCAGGTAACAATTAATTTAGTCTTCTGGATTTGATTTTAATTTATTACCTGACTTTGATTGTTGTGGGATTTGGTTTAATGAATTAATCTCATTTCTGGCTCTCAACCTACTTGCTACATTTTTTTCAATCTTAATCTTTGCATCATGTTTTGGGAATTTTTTTATCCATCCATCCATCCATCCATTGTCTCCCGCTTATCCGAGGTCGGGTCGCGGGGGCAGCAGCTTGAGCAGAGATGCCCAGACTTCCCTCTCCCCGGCCACTTCTTCTAGCTCTTCCGGGAGAATCCCAAGGCGTTCCCAGGCCAGTCGAGAGACATAGTCCCTCCAACGTGTCCTGGGTCTTCCCTGGGGCCTCCTCCCGGTTGGACGTGCCCGGAACACCTCACCAGGGAGGTGTCCAGGAGGCATCCTGATCAGATGCCCAAGCCACCTCATCTGACTCCTCTCGATGCGGAGGAGCAGCGGCTCTACTCTGAGCCCCTCCCGGATGACTGAGCTTCTCACCCTATCTTTAAGGGAAAGCCCAGACACCCTGCGGAGGAAACTCATTTCAGCCGCTTGTATTCGCGATCTCGTTCTTTCGGTCACTACCCATAGTTCATGACCATAGGTGAGGGTAGGAACATAGATCGACTGGTAAATTGAGAGCTTCGCCTTGCGGCTCAGCTCCTTTTTCACCACGACAGACCGATGCAGCGCCCGCATTACTGCGGATGCCGCACCGATCCGCCTGTCGATCTCACGCTCCATTCTTCCCTCACTCGTGAACAAGATCCCGAGATACTTGAACTCCTCCACTTGAGGCAGGATCTCGCTACCAACCCTGAGAGGGCACTCCACCCTTTTCCGGCTGAGGACCATGGTCTCGAATTTGGAGGTGCTGATTCTCATCCCAGCTGCTTCACACTCAGCTGCGAACCGATCCAGAGAGAGCTGAAGATCATGGCCTGATGAAGCAAACAGGACAACATCATCTGCAAAAAGCAGTGACCCAATCCTGAGCCCACCAAACCGGACCCCCTCAACGCTCTGGCTGCGCCTAGAAATTCTGTCCATAAAAGTTATGAACAGAATCGGTGACAAAGGGCAGCCCTGGCGGAGTCCAACTCTCACTGGAAACGGGTTCAACTTACTGCCGGCAATGCGGACCAAGCTCTGGCACCAATCGTACAGGGACCGAACAGCCCTTATCAGGGGGGCCGGTACCCCATACTCTCGGAGTACCCCCCACAGGATTCCCCGAGGGACACGGTCGAATGCCTTTTCCAAGTCCACAAAACACATGTAGACTGGTTGGGCAAACTCCCATGCACCCTCCAGGACCCTGCTAAGGGTATAGAGCTGGTCCACTGTTCCGCGACCAGGACGAAAACCACACTGTTCCTCCTGAATCCGAGGCTCGACTATCCGACGGACCCTCCTCTCCAGGACCCCTGAATAGACTTTTCCAGGGAGGCTGAGGAGTGTGATCCCTCTGTAGTTGGAACACACCCTCCGATCTCCCTTCTTAAAGAGGGGGATCACCACCCCGGTCTGCCAATCCAGAGGCACTGTCCCTGATGTCCATGCGATGTTGCAGAGGCGTGTCAACCAAGACAGTCCTACAACATCCAGAGCCTTGAGGAACTCCGGGCGTATCTCATCCACCCCCGGGGCCCTGCCACCAAGGAGTTTTTTGACCACCTCGGTGACCTCAGTCCCAGAGATGGGGGAGCCCACCTCTGAGTCCCCAGGCTCTGCTTCCTCATTGGAAGGCATGTTAATGGGATTGAGGAGGTCTTCGAAGTACTCCCCCCACCGACCCACAACGTCCCGAGTCGAGGTCAGCAGCGCACCATCCCCACCATATACAGTGTTGACACTGCACTGCTTCCCCTTCCTGAGACACCGGATGGTGGACCAGAATCTCCTCGAAGCCGTCCGAAAGTCGTTCTCCATGGCCTCACCAAACTCCTCCCACGCCCGAGTTTTTGCCTCAGCAACCACCAAAGCCGCATTCCGCTTGGCCTGCCGGTACCTATCAGCTGCCTCCAGGGTCCCACAGGACAAAAGGGTCCTGTAGGACTCCTTCTTCAGCTTGACGGCATCCTTCACCACCGGTGTCCACCAACGGGTTCGGGGATTGCCGCCACGACAGGCACCGACCACCTTACGGCCACAGCTCCGGTCAGCTGCCTCAACAATAGAGGCACGGAACATGGCCCATTCGGACTCAATGTCCCCCACCTCCCTCGGGACATGGTCGAAGTTCTGCCGGAGGTGGGAGTTGAAGCTACTTCTGACAGGGGGCTCTGCCAGATGTTCCCAGCAGACCCTCACAACACGTTTGGGCCTACCACGCCTGACCGGCATCCTCCCCCACCATCGAAGCCAACTCACCACCAGGTGGTGATCAGTTGACAGCTCCGCCCCTCTCTTCACCCGAGTGTCCAAGACATGTGGCCGCAAGTCCGACGACACGACCACAAAGTCGATCATCGAACTGAGGCCTAGGGTGTCCTGGTGCCAAGTGCACATATGAACACCCCTATGCTTGAACATGGTGTTCGTTATGGACAATCCGTGACGAGCACAGAAGTCCAATAGCAAAACACCGCTCGGGTTCAGATCGGGGGGGCCATTCCTCCCAATCACGCCCTTCCAGGTCTCACTGTCATTGCCCACATGAGCATTGAAGTCTCCCAGCAGAACGAGGGAGTCCCCAGAAGGTATGCCCTCTAGCACCCCCTCCAGGGACTCCAAGAAGGGTGGGTACTCCGAACTGCTGTTCGGTGCATACGCACAAACAACAGTTAGGACCCATCCCCCCACCCGAAGGCGAAGGGAGGCTACCCTCTCATCCACCGGGGTAAACCCCAATGTACAGGCTCCAAGTCGGGGGGCAATAAGTATACCCACACCCGCTCAGCGCCTCTCACCGGGGGCAACTCCAGAGTGGTACAGAGTCCAGCCCCTCTCAAGGAGATTGGTTCCAGAGTCCAAGCTGTGCGTCGAGGTGAGTCCGACTATATCTAGCCGGAACCTTTCAACTTCGCGCACTAGCTCAGGCTCCTTCCCCTTCAGAGAGGTGACATTCCACGTCCCAAGAGCCAGCTTCTGTAGCCGAGGATCGGACCGCCAAGGTCCCCGCCTTCGGCCACCACCCAACTCACACTGCACCCGACCTCCTTGGAATTTTTTTAGTTACACTTATTTTTACTTACTGGCATCAATGCCCAGTCTAGGTTTTGTGCTGGGAGGGGCTACTCTTTTTGGAATTTTGGTGTGTCCTTCAACTATGTTGCATACACATGATCAAAACCCCATCAAGGACCCTCCAGCTCTTTGTTTGAGGCATTAGAAACCCTAAGGGGGATCTTCCAAGGGGGAAAGCCATTCTTCAATTCCAAAAACAACTTCAAGGGAATCCCCCTATATTCCACTGCTCTGGCTGCAGCACCAGTTAAAGCATTCTAAAACCAGCCCTGACTCCCTCACTCCTGATCCTTGATTACAATACAACATAATACAAGTTTGTTTTTTTTTGGTGTATAATGCTCTTCATTGAGTGCAGGCAAGAATACTGTGAACAGTTCAAAATATTCAAGTATAGATTATACTAATTACTAAGTACAGAACTGGTATACATATGCATACAGATTTGTTAAAACACAAAGACAACAAGGTAGAAACTGTTTAAAAATGTGTCCATCAATTAACTGATGAACTATGGACACTTGTCAACGAGAAGATTACAATTGTATAAGTCAAAAAAACAAATCATAGTCCTGGGGACTTCAGCCAACTCCCACTGCTGGGTTTTCTTTTGTGGAGTCTGTGCTGGTCTTCCAGTCTGATGAGAGAATCTTTCCATCTGATGATTCTATATGCAGGAGAGAAGACTGGTAGTACAGCAATGGCACCAGGTGCCACATCCAGATACAGATAAGAAAAACAGATTAGAGGAGGGTTAGAATTGTTTTAAAAACATTGTGATACATATATTTCTGTACAAATGATTAACAAACAGAAATGCAGTATACTCAGTTACTCAGTTAATCAATAGCTCTAATCAGGTTATTTTAGACTAAAGTTGTAACTCTTCAGCCTGGATTTGAAAGCTGAGACTGAAGGAAAATCTTTTATACTAGCAGGCAGATCATTCCGCAGATTAAGGGCCCTGTAACTAAAAGCTTGACCTTCTACTGTTATTTTGTTAATAATCAGGGAGTACTCTTAGCACTTTTCTGTACTTACTGGTAATGAATTGATTAATAAGAACTAAAGCAGGCAAGCACAATGCCGGTGAGCTCAATGTAGTTTTCCAGCCTCTGAAATAAAATAGAATGGTCAACAGTGTCAAACGCTGCACTTAAATATAGCAACATAATTGATGTGGAATTTTCTTCATCAGAGGATATCAAAATGTCATTTACAACACGTGTTAGTGCTGTTTCTGTAGTATGTCATCAGCCAGTCTGGAATTTGTCAAATAAACTGTCATGTGTAAGGTGAGGCTGAAGCTGCATGGTGACTACTCTTTCAAGTATTTTAGAGGAAATGGGTAAATCTGAAATGGGTCTATAACTATTAAGCGCATGTGGGTTTGGTATCCGTCAATAAGGGCACGCACAAAAAGGCGACCTTCAAAAGGGCGACCTCAATTGAGCGCAACGAATAAAAACGCACATAAATAAAAGCGATCTTCAAAAGGGTGACCTCAATTGAGCACCGAATAAAGGCGCGCGTAAATAAAGGCGAGCTTCAAAAGGGCAACCTCAATTGAGCGCCGAATAACTGCGTACATAAATAAAGGAGTGCTTCAAAAGGGTGACGTCAATTGGGCGCAGCGAATAAAGGCAAACGCAACAAAATTATTACAGAAAATTTATTAGATAAAGGCAATGATTGAACGTATAAAAAGGTGAAAGCAAGAATATTAAAACATCCAATTAATTAATGCATGAACTTCTAACGAGCTACTTCTAATGAACTATTTCTAAAGCTCTCTATATTTCGTTGTTTTCAAAATTACAGAAAATTAGATTAAGGCAATGACTGAACATATTTCGTTGTTTTCAAAATTACAGAAAATTAGATTAAGGCAATGACTGAATGTATAAAAAGGTGAAAGCAAGTTACACTTGAAGCTGTAGATTATGTGCAATGCCACGTAGATATTCGAGATGCGGTCTATTAGCATAATCAAGGACAATTAATTTAATTCGCTCCGAAGTGTCTCTGTAGGTCTTCCTTGGTTTTGGAATAGGCTGACCTGCAACGAGCTGTTCAAGACGCAGCTCAGTAAGGCTCTGCTCTTTCTTAAGGCCTTCGATCAATCTCCAGATACTTGGATGACACGCTCCCAGCAAGGATGAAATGTGCGTAGATGGTCTCTTGACGAATAATCCATTTTTGGTATGACAGCGAGACGAACATTTTCCAATCCTATAATCAGTGCATTTCCAGATGTGTTTCCCGTTGATAGTTTTCTCCTTTCTGTATGTATAGCCTTCAACTATGAGTAGATCTGCACCTTTGTTGCTCTTCACATATTCCAGAGCCATTTCAACTAAATTATCTACGAATGCCTTTATTTGGCGTGCTCAATTGAGGTCACCTTTTTGAAGCGCTCCTTTATTTACGCGCACATTTATTCAGCGCTCAATTGAGGTCATCCTTTTGAAGCGCTCCTTTATTTGCGCGCGCATTTATTCGGCGCTCAATTGAGGTCGCCCTTTTGAAGGTCGCCTTTATTTACGTGCTCCTTTATTCTCCGCGCCTAATTGAGGTCGCCATTTTGAAGGTCGCCTTTTTGTGCGCGCCCTTATTGAATAGAACCTGTGGGTTTAACTTTGGCTTTTTAAGTAATGGTCTAATAACTGACACTTTAAATTCATCAGGAACTGTCCCATTCAGTAATAAACTTTTGATAATGCTAAGAATGGGTGCTGCCAGAACTACTGCTTTTAATCAGTTTTCTTGGTACTGGGTCTAAGGAATAAGTATTTATGACTTCCTGTTCTGTTACCAAATTAAAATTACTAGGTTTTGTTAATCTAGTATTAAGTTTGCAAAGTGATGCTGAAATCTGGGTTCTTATATTGTCAATTGTCCCATTAAAAGAGTTCATAATAATAATAATAATATTAATATATTTTATTTATATAGCATTTTCCCATGATGTCTGCACTGCTAATGTCTGGGTATTTTGTATTATTCCCATTTCTTAGATTAGTCACTTTTCTACACAATTCATGAGGATTAATAATGTTGTCTATTAATCTAGAATAGTATCCTGAGTGGGCTACAAAGTGAGCTTTTTATACTTTCTTACACTTTTTGTTCATGTAGTTTGGAAGACCTGCAGCTTTGTTGCTCTCCATTTGCACTCCACTTTTCAACATTCTAATTTAAGAGCTTGAGGATAATTAACTAACTCAATCCTGAGACCCTACATGGATTTAAATCAAGGATCTGCGTTTCCCTTGCCCGGGAAAGGGTACCCAGGGACCCACCCTGGAGCCAGGCCCAGGGGAGGGGCTCTCTGGCGAGCGCCTGCTGGCTGGACCTTTGACCATGGGGCCCAGCCAGGCTCAGCCCGAAGGAGCAGCATGGTTCCGCTCTCTTGTAGGCCCACCACCTGCAAGAGAGGCCATAAGGGTCGGGTGCAATGTGATATGGGTGGTGGCCCTGGCGTTCCGACCCTCGGTTACCGAAACTGGCTCTTGGGACATGGAATGTTACCTCCCTGGCGGGGAAGGAGCCTGAACTGGTGCGAGAGGTTGAGAGGTACCGGCTAGATATAGTCGGGCTCACCTCTACGCACGGTCTGGGCTCTGGAACCATTCCCCTTGAGAGAGGCTGGACTTTGTTCCACTCTGGAATTGCTGTGGGTGAAAGGCATTGGGCAGGAGTGGGCTTGCTTCTTGCCCCCTGGCTCGAGGCCTGCACTTTGGGGTTCTCCCCGCTGGACGAGAGAGTTGCTTCCCTGAGCCTTCGAGTTGGGGGAAGGACTCTGACTGTTGTTTGCGCTTATGTGCTGAACGGCAGTTCAGAGTACCCAGCCTTCTTGGAGTTCCTGGAGGAAGCGCTGCGAAGTGCAGCTCCTGGGGACTGTATCGTCCTGCTGGGACACTTAAACACTCATGTCAGCAACGACAGTGAAACCTGGAGAGGTGTGTTTGGGAGGAACGGCCTCCCCGATCTAAACTCGAATGGTGTTCAGTTGTTGGACTTCTGTGCTGCCCATGGATTGTCCATAACGAACACCATGTTCAAGCATAAGGGCATAAGAGCATAAGCATAAGTGCACTTGGCGCCAGGATGCCCGAGGTTGCAGCTCGATGATCGACTTTGTAATTGTGTCATTGGATCTGCGACCTTATGTCTTGGACACTCGGGTGAAGAGAGGGGCTGAGCTGTCAACTGATCACCACCTGGTGGCAAGTTGGATCAGATGGCGGCAGGGGCTGCCGGACAGACCAGGCCGACCCAAACGTATAGTGAGGGTCTGCTGGGAACGTCTGGCAGAGGAACCGGTCAGAAAGATCTTTAACTGCCACCTCCAGCAGAACTTCAATCTGATTCCGAGGGAGGCGAAGGACATTGAGTCTGAATTGTTGAAGCAGCAGAACGGAGCTGTGGCCACAAGGTTATCGGTACCTCTCATGGCGGAAATCCATGAATCCGGTGGTGGACATCTAAGGTTCGAGAGGCTGTCAAGTAAGAGAAAGAGTCCTATCGGGTCTGGTTGACCAGTGGGACTCCAAAGGCAGCTGAGGGGTACCGGCGGGCCAAGCATGTGGCGGCATTGGCTGTTGCAGAGGCAAAAACTCAGGCATGGGAGGAGTTTGGGGAAGCCATGGAAAACGACTTTCAGTCAGCACCGAAAAGATTCTGGCAAACCATCAAGCGCCTCAGGAGGGGAAAGCGGTGCTCCACCAACACTGTGTACAGTGGAGATGGGGCCCTGATGACTTCAACTACAGACTGGTGGAAGGAATACTTTGAGGATCTTCTCAATCCCACCAGTATGTTTTCCTCAGAGAAATCAGAGCTGGAAGACTGTGGGTTAGGGCATCCATATCAGGGGTTGAGGTCACAGAGGTAGTTAAAAAGCTCCGAGGTAGCAGGGCCCCTGGGGTGGACAAGGTCCACCCTGGGTTCCTCAAGGCTCTGGATGTTGTGGGGCTGTCCTGGTTGACACGTCTCTGCAACATCGCATGGACATCGGGGACAGTGCCTCTGGATTGGCAAACCAGAGTGGCGGTCCACCTTTTTAAGAAAGGTGACCGGAGGATGTGCTCCAAATATAGGGGGATCACACTCCTCAGCCTCCCCGGTGAGGTCCATTCAGAGGTGCTGGAGAAGAGAGTTAGGTCGATAGTTGAATCTTGGATTAAAGAGGAACAATGCGGATTCTGTCCCGGCCATGGAACACTGGACCAGATCTACACCCTGGCCAGGATCGTAGAGGGGGCATTGGACTTTGCCCAACCAGTCCACATGTGTTTTGTGGATTTGGAGAAGGCATTCGACCGTGTCCCTCGAAACATCCTGTGCGGTGTGCTCCAAGAGTACGGGGTACAAGGCTCGTTGTTACTATCCATTCAGTCCTTGTACAGAAGGAGCAGGAGCTTGGTCTGCTTTGCCGGTAATAAGTCAAACTTGTTTCTTGTTGAGGTTGGACTCCGCCAGGGCTGCTCTTTGTCACTGATTCTGTTCATAAGTTTTATGGACAGAATTTCTAGGCACAGCCAAGGAGCAGAGTGGGTCTGGTTCGGTGACATCAGAATTTCGTCTCTGCTGTTTGCGGATGACGTGGTTCTGTTGGCTTCTTCGGGCAGGTGACCTCCAGCTCTCACTGGAGCAGTTCGCAGCCAAGTGTGAAGCGGCGGGGATGAGAGTCAGCACCTCTAAATCCGAGGGCATGGTTCTCTGCCGGAAAAAGGTGGAATGCTCTCTCCGGGTTGGGCACACATTACTTGCCTCAAGTGAAGGAGTTCAAGTATCTCTGGGTCTTGTTCACGAGTGAGGGAAGAATGGAGCAGGAGGTCGACAGACGGATCAGTGGTAATGTGGACTCTGTAACGGTCTGTCGTGGTGAAGAGAGAGCTGAGGCAAAAGGCGAGGCTGTCGATTTACCAGTCGATCTACGTTCCTACCCTCACCTATGGCCAAGAGCTTTGGGTAGTGACCGAAAGAGCAAGATCGCGGATACAAGCAGCCGAAATGAGTTTTCTCTGCAGGGTGGCTGGACTTTCAATTCGAGATAGGGTGAGGAGTTCAGTTATCCGGGAGATACTCAGAGTAGAGTCACTGCTCCTCCGCATTGAGAGGAGTCAGTTGAGGTGGTTCGGGCATCTGGTCAGGATTCCTCCTGGACACCTCCCTAGGGGGGTGTTCTAGGCATGTCCCACTGGGAGAAGGCCACAGGGCACACCCAGGACACGCTGGAGGGATTATATCTCCTGGCTGGCCTGGGAACACCTCGGGGTCCACCCAGAGGAGCTGGAGGAGGTGGCCGGGGAGAGGGAGGTCCGGGCTTCAATGCTTAGGCTGCTGACCCCACGACCCGACTTCGGATAAGTGGGGGACAATCACTAATTTTTTGATAGTAGCAACTTTATCCTAAACCTCTTTCAAAGTCTTATTATAATTTGCTATTAGTTGATCCAAATTGTTTTCAACAATTATGCTTGTGTTTCTCAAAATGTCTACAAATTGTGATGCAGAACTATAATCTAGATGTTGCACTGTCCTTGTTTTAATCTGCAAGTATATGGAAAGGGAAGAACCAAGTCTAACATAATTAAGAAGTGATCAGAAAAAAACAAATTAATTTAAAGGAGTAATAGCTCAATTCTGAGTCTCAACTCTGTATGTAATAATTAAATTTAATGTGTGTTTCTGACTATGAGTCAGGTAATTGACAATCTAGCAAAACCGTACTGAATTTAATGAATAAGTAAAACATTTGCTGAAATAGTCAGTTTCCACATCAAATGTGTATATTAAAATCCCCCATCAACAGTACATGATTGTAATTTATAGCTACATCAGATAAAATGCTGTGAAATTCATTCAGTAATTAAAATGCATTTATGACTGCTTCTTACCATGCAGTCATTAAATTAGCTTTAGAGTTATCTTGACTTCAGTTCTTTGCTTTGTTTATGCTTTTCCATTTTCTGCATTACTTTTTGTGTTTGTGCTTGATATCAAGGGATCAGTTTTCCATTTAAATCTTTTGGCAAGCACAGGAAGCTTGCAATTTTTTTTTTTTTTTTGTGAAGGCAAGAAAGAAGAGATTCCTCCAAACAAACTGGTTGAACTGACTGCAAATACTGAAGAGTAGGGCTGGGAGAAGGACAAAAAACAAAAGTCAAGGCCTGATAACAGACTAAGATGTGAACAGATCATTTCCAAAACCAAAAAGTTATCCAAAAGTCAAGTAACAAACATGCAAAGATTTTTTAATCCTAATTCAGTATTTTAAACAAGCACCAGGAAGATCATTTAGAAAGAATCCAGAATCTTGGACCTCCCATGTAATGCCAGTCTAAATACAATCACCTTGATGATGTCATCCAATGCCTCCTAGCAATCTCCTGATGCCTCTTAAAAACAGCACACCAAAAAGTAGGCATGCATAACAAAAACAAAGTAGGAGAATGTTGAAAATAAAATGATTAAATATACTCATATGGAAACTAAGATCTTAATCATGTCTGGAATACAAAAAAAAATTCAAAATTCAAAAATTCACACAATGATAGAAAAAAATGTATTACATAAAAGAATTTCCAATTTCTAATTCATGACAAAAGGCTCTTTAGGGAAAATCAAAAAATAAAGAGAAAGAAAACTTTAGTTTTTGTAGGACAATGACTATTGTTTATTTGGTTCAAAGCAAAACTTCCCTTTTTGTTTCTGAGGATAGGCACTGGGAGTCTAGACTTTGTAAACATTTCGGAAAAATATTTCAGGGAGTTTTGTTTTCAATCCTATCATGCCAGCAAGTCTCCCTAGCTATCAGCTATCATTTCTTGTTAAGATGGCTTTGTTTTCCTGAGTGTCACTTATGACCATTTTGGTTTTGTTCCTAAAGAATGAACATTTGTTGCTGAGTGAGTATTGTTCATTCTTTGTGATGCTGAGCATATCTTGCTGAATGGTTGCACTCCAATTCTGTTTAGTAGCTATCTCATACTCAGCGGAGGCTGCATTTTGCTTTATTTGAGCTCCATGTTTGTGTGTTTCTGTTTGGATGTTTGTTAAGAAATAAGAAATTTGGTTAATGTTACCTAGCCCTCAGATTCTTGTGCTTCTTAGTTTTGTGGGAATTTGATAACACTAGTTAAAATGGCCTCTTTCTATCTTGATTTTATCAAGTTGTGTAGCTGCCCAACCCAAAAGCTATTATCTGCACTCTCATTCTAACTAATTGTGAAGCTAGTCAGTCCAACTTAAGCAGTATCAGAATTGTGCCTGTGCAGTCACACTTGACTTGACCTGAACAGTCACACAGAACTGTGCAGTCAGTTGATTCAGTCTAGCAGCAACTGTCATGCCAGTTTATCCAGCAGACCATTCTTTGTCTTGATTTCTGCCTCATTTGCCATTCTTTTGAGGTGGTAACTATTTGTCTCATTTCTGTTTTATACCTTCCTGGATACGTTTTGGAATTCAAGATGTTTGAAAAAGCCATTATTTTGTGTCCATTAATCCAGCTAGAGCATAACAGACACAAAAGAAGATGAAACATTTCTTCAGAGGACCCAGAGGCAAAAATATTTGATACATTCCAATTTAGCATTGGAGATAAGATTTTTTCGAAATTTTATAATGTTGGAGATAATAGGAATAGTAGCTGAGAATGAAAATTTAAAAAATATGGTCCACCAAGAGATGTGAGAAGGCAGATTACAGCACAGTTACTTCCAGATAACCTTTATTATATTCCTAAAAAAATATGTCACACAGATAGAAGGCTCCCTTAAAACCTGTGAAGCAGGTTACTTTAGCTTACCAAATATAAAAAAATAACAATGGTAATAAAGCTGTCTTAAATTCACTAGGCTAAGAATAGGTTAATCTAACAATAATGTGTTAAAACTGCAGCCATTGCAATATCTGAACTAAATATGGGAACCTGAACCAAAACATTGTAAATGAAAAATCCATGTAAATGGAATATATAAACTAACATGAAATTCACAGTACCCTAATTTTCATATAGGATGCTATTTCTAAGTTGAACAATAACACAAACATAATGGAACTTTTCTTATTTTAACTTCTTATTAACATAACAATGCTGCAGCCCATAATTTCTCAAAAAAAATCATATAAAGGTTGTAAGGGTAGTTGCCAAATCAGTATGGATATTCATAGTGCTTTGCAGCTGTTGTGAAGAGGTGCCTGGTTTGCAAAGGAAGATGTCTTCAGTATGCTCATTTTGCCCTTTGACCTGTAAGTCTAAACAAGTTCAAGACTGCTCAAAATCTAGTCATAAGCAGACTATTGAATAGTTTATTGTAATGTTGTTAAAACCATGCAATTGTTGCATTTATTTTCTAAATTTCATATTAGTTTACTTTCAATTAAACATATAATCTTAAAACTTTTATATATTCCACAATAAAAGAGAAGGAAAAGAAGGATAGACAAAGAGTGAGGAAGAGATTCAAGAACAATCCTATCAATATTTTCCATAGTTTTCAGTCAGATATTTATTACGGTGGGATCTACTCAGTAAATTGAAAATGTTGGTTTCAAGGCTGCGCATACACATATGACACACTTGAGGACATGGGAAAGGCCTTGAAAATATTACTACCAGATTTATTTCATACCTCAATATGACAAAGTTGGCAAAGTAAAGAAGTAGGGTAAAAAAGAGAAAATGCATATATAAAGATAACATGAATTGACATGTAATGGAAGCAGGATACATTCCAATTTAGCATTGAAGATAAGTAAAAAGAAGAGAAAAGTGGCAATTAAAAAATGCAAATGCGTATAAATTTCTTATACTCTAATTTTCATTTTCAGCTGACATACTGTATTCAACTCAACTTCATTTTCTGCTTTTCTTTTTGTCACTTTTCATTTTTTTATCTTCATTTCTAACTACTATAATTTACTATCATTATCTCTTTCTTTGGAATTATTAATATTAGTTTGAACACTTACAACTAATAACCTTGCATATATTAGTACAATTTTCATGTATCAATATCTTAGTCATAATATACTACAATACATAATTTAGTTTGCTACTATAATTTTAATTGAGATTAATACTTGGATAATATTCTCCATTTTCTACACTCAAATACATCTGATGTTGGCTTAAGATGCCTTTCACCTGTTCTTGATATAAATTGATCTCATCAGAACAGTGTTGTAAATGGTTTGGATGTCTTTTATTAAAGACAGAGCATTTTTAAGGAACTTTAAATGTTTAAGTGGTCTCTTAGCCTATAATCATAAATGCTATGTTATTCAAATGTACCTTTTTGATTTCCTTACAAAAACCTAGCCTTCCATCTTGGAAGTATCTCTCAGTATAAAGAAATAGGATCAAAAATGTTGTGAACTTTGCAGTTCTGTCTAATTAGTGATACCTGTTTTGATAACAGTGTGAAACTACTGCCCCCATAAGAAAAGTCTTTAAAGCTTTTTTCTTAAAGCAAGTCCACTTCACTCTCATACAGTATGTCTTCTTGACCACTTAAACACTTATCACAAAGCCAATTCACTCTAGAGAATTGGAAATGGTAAGATTTTGACAGAATTAAGCTACTTGTCTCAGAATTTATCATGATTTCAAGACTGCATATAAACTATGCCCAAATTTCAGTGAAGAAGATATGTATTGTTCCTTTGTGATCCTTTGCAAAGCAAAGACAAATCCTCATTCTAAAAAAGGAGATGTATCTAAAGAAAAGCATAACTTCTCTGTGTGTCATAGGAAGTAACGTAATTGGGGGAGTTTAATTCTCATTACAGAAAATTAATATTTAATTTATCTGCCTTTGAGAACACGGGATATTCGGTTCTGCATGTCATTTGCATGATTTTATCTATTTTGATTGATTTATTTAAACATTTAATGAGAGACTTGTAAATAAAATAATTCTCACCCAGCCATTTGAATTCTTAGCCTTCCTGAAATAAAATGTACAGTATATTCACAGGAAGCTGAAGCTTATCAAACTGCAAGATGGAAACCAGATGAAAGATGGAAACCAGACCTGGATGGGATGCTAGTCCACTGTAGATACAAAAAATGTTTGTGCTGTTACAAAAAAATAATAATGACAATAATAATCTGAATGCAGTTAAGTAAATACAAAAAACAAACCCACATACATCAGAAGTAATTGATTCTGTGCCTGGTACCTTAGACTGTTTAAAACTGTGGAAAGGGAAATGCTCTGGAGCTTGAGATGACAAGTTTTTTGACATTAAATCAAAGTAGCAAAGAAATGCTGGCAATGTATTTTTTTGTTCAAGGCTAAGGTCATTGCATTCACATAAAGTATATAATAATATAGAAAAGATCAGCTGTAAGGAGCTGGAAGTGATCATTACCACTTGCTTAGCTTTGAATATAAGTACTATTATAGCATATCATTAGGAAATATAGAAACAAACTATGCTTAAATGGTGTGTGCAGTAATTTCCACAAAATTAATAACAATATATTAATGTGGAATTACTTTATTAATTGTCAAGGTTTGAGAGAAACGTACTTCAAATTTTCAAAATTGTCAGTTCAATTTATTTTAAAGTGATTAAGCAAACTTTGACAACTGTATAGAAGTTATGTTTTTAAAAGCAAGTGTTTCTTCTTACAATCATTCATTGATATTTCAGGCACCAGTATAAAATCTAAATAACACATTTGAGAGGTCCCCTGCTCATTAGGAGTGTTATGGGGTTCAGGACTGCAGGGTCACCTTGGTTTTAGAGAGAAATGTGGGGGATGGCTTAAAGAGATCAAGTCCTGATAATCATTCTACATCTTTAGCCAAATTTACTAAAAAAAAAAACATTTTAAATTATTTTCTTTTGTTTTCTGGCCACCTAACACATGAGAATGTGCAATGTGTGAAATAGTCTCCCTCTGGGACTGTAGAAAAGCTAACTGTTCTATAACATTAGCAGCGATACGGTCAGATATCACATGGTAACATTTTTTTTATTGCAAAATGTTAAGTGTTTGAATAATGTGAGTTTGGCTTTTCCTAATATTCTTCATCTGCCAACAAGGCCTTTTTGAATACAAATTCTAAACTTACGCCTCCATTCTGTAATAACACATACTTCAGGCTCTAATACAGTCTGCACAATATGAACTAATAACCAGAGAGGGGACTAAGTCCTTTATGTGCAAGTCTCAAGTATGCTTCATGTCCTGACCTTCAACTTTCAAGTCAAGTCTCAAGTTCTGATGATTACATTCAATCAAGTCAAGTCGAGTCACTGGATTTAATCAATCAAGTCAAGATGAGTCACTGGTTTTATTCAAGCAAGTCAAAACAAGTCATAGTTGAGAACACTTGAGTGAAAAGGTGATTACAATTATGATAATGTGTGATGTATATTAATATCTAAAGTAAGAACAGACTTTCTCAGAAAAAAATAAATCTTATGAAGAAGTAATAACAACTTGAATATAAAATCTGAAATTGTGAGTACTTTCTATGTATGCTAGTAATATTCCAGTTTCCTCATAATTACATTATATCTAATAGATACAGTATTCAAAGAAAATAAAATTTGAAAGGCTAGAGTATTCATCTGTCCATTATCTATAACTCCTATACCCTGAGTAGGGTCACAGCAAGCATAGGTTGCAAGGGAGGAAAATGCCAGGACAAGGTGCTAGTCCACTGCATGGTGATTACACAGACAGGTACACACTAGGAACAATTTAGTATTGCCAATCCACCTAACTTGTGGGTCTTTGGACAAGAGAATCTGGGTCATGAACTTTTGTCTCCTTACTGTAAGGAAGCAGCACTATCACTGTGCCACTGTGCTGTCCACTCCAGAGTAGTTACATAATCAACCCTTATTTTACCCAATTATGAATTATTAATTAATCAAATATTTCAACAATCACCCATTATTAATAAGGCATTGCATTGCATTACTGGATAAATGCGTTTCCATTACGCTTGCTTACAGTGGCATGGAAAAGTATTCAATCCCCTTGAAAGTCATCATACTTTTCTACATGACAAAAAAAAATTACACATATTTATCCATATGTTGTAATAATACATTTCCAAAGTTAAAATAAACCATTTTCTGTAGGTATTTTACTGAAGATGAGAAACTCAAAAGTTACTGTTTGCATAAGTATTCAAGCTCTACATATTAATAATTTGTTGAGAACCATTTTGCTGAACAAAACAGTCTTAATTGTTGCACAACAGGTGAGTAACTTCTTTGAGTGATTGTACTAGTGTTTAACTTATTGTTCTCTGTAGGTAGATATTTTATCGTTACTAAGTTAATTTTCTTCTTCTCTTTTTGCATTAATTCTAATGACTGACCCGAATCTTTCTTTGTTGCTGGCTTACTGCCTGATTTTGTTCAGTTTAATGAAAGCTGCCCCCTTGCTTTGTCTTGCTAATTGCTTGGTCAGTGGCAGCTGGGCTCACTGCTGCTTCCCAATTAAGAAGACTTTACACATTATTGTGCAACCAGCAACCTTTGTGTACAGCCCTTCTTGTGTAAAGACTGGCAAGTCTGTGAGTCTACCTGTGTGAGTTCACTGAGCGAGACACCGGACAAGGCAATGGACACACCCACTTGACTAAGGTGTCTTTCTTTTTTCCTTTCAATATCTTAACACTAGAATCTCTGAAGCCTATGAAAAAAGTTTTAATGCTGGTACAACAAATAGTTCTGACCAGGCATCAACCACAGCAATAACTGTGGTCATCGCTGCTCTTGTGAAAAGAATGTAGATAAATGCCATCAAGAGAGAGTGAGGCAAGTTTGTTGTATGACATGAACATCACTGAGACAATAAAACTGAATGGAAAAAACTGCTAACTTTTACAAGTAGCAAAAATTTACACTGGGTGTTACAGACTCAAATCAAATGTATGTTTTTATTATGTATTAGCAATAATAATAGCAGCTCACTACTCAAAACATAGAGAAACCAGTCTCGAATCTTTAACCTCTTGATTACAAGGAGCAGTTCTTACCTCTGCAACAGCCAAGAAGATACATTGACTTTGTGTTGATTGATATTTGAGCTTGGGTGTTTACTCATTGACAGCAACATGTAAGTTGAATGATTTCTTTTTCTTTGGTTATATTCTTGAATAAAAGCACACTTGTTTTGTTATACCTTTTGTGAAAGTGTTCATTTGATATTTGGACTTCAGTCTTCAAACATTATACAATTCATGTTAGCATTTTGTCATTATTACTATAACATGAAAAAAGTTTCTTTTTTAGTTATGTGTTCAACATTTCTTGCCTCACTTTTCCTGTCATCCTACATTTACCCAGATCATTGTAGACACAGAACACAAATGAAATGTATGTATCCCAAATAATGATATATTATTTATGCTATACAATTCCAGACACCTCATACCCATATAAACAGACTTCAGCCGCGAGAACTTTGTGTCTGTCTTCAGCTGCGTCGGTGGGGGATGGGATAGCAGGCTGCTTTCTGCTTGTGCTGATTGACATATTTGCAAAACAAAGAGGCTGTTGAAGAGGCACAAAGGAATTTAAGGTGGCCTGGCATTACGACTTTTTTGTAGGCTTCAGGGATTCTGGTGTTAAGCATATGTCATCAATTCATTCCTATCCTTAACACAAGATGTTTCTCTTGCCCCTTTCACAGGAGAGGGAGAAACCCAGACAACCTTCATCCACTGTGTCAAGCCACCACTTCAGGCACCCTCTTCTTCTTGTGGAATTGCCAGTCTGCAGTCAACAAAGCAGACTTTATTCCATCTTTTGCCACCCAGAGGGGTCTCAGAGTGCTGGCTGTGACAGAGACATGGATTCTGCCAGAAAACATAACAACAACTACAGAACATTCATCTGCCTTCAACTTCTCCCATTCCTGATGCTACATTGGTAGGGGAGGGGGGACAAGTATTCTTACATCAAAGTGCTGGAAATTCACCAGTATGCAGAAATTTTCTGCACCATATCTCTAGCATAAATATGAACAAGGGCCCTCTACATGACATTTTTCTGTTGATCCATTTTGTACAAGTCTTACTTCTGGCACCACTTGTCACATGTCAGGTTGCATGAGTTGCACAAAGATACAATAAGAAAACTCCTTTCAAAATCACTTTGTTCTTGACTGAAACAGCAATATTAGAGTCTTTTAAAAAGCTGACTGTAAGAGCCATTTCCTAGTTATATAAGAATCATAAATGTTTTACTAAACGATAATTTATGGACTAACCCCCATAAGTAGAATTGAATTGGCATATTCTAGCTATTTCTAACTGCTCTGACTAAACATTATTCTCAGTTAGTGATCAGACTTGTGATGTGTAAGGTGTAGAGGGTACATGGTTTTAAACTGTGCCTTTCATGCCTTTTGAGCATTGCATACCTTGTGTGCGTGTTTTTGTGTGTCAAGTAACATGTAAGACAAAGCACTTAACTGAAAGTACTGCGCCATACGTTTAAAGCGTACAGAAGAAGAAGTTAAGAATCTTTAAGTATAGAAGAAGTAAAGAACTTTTAAGTATAGAAATAACTAAAGTGGGCGGCACAGTGGCGCAGTGGGTAGCGCTGCTGCCTTGCAGTTGGGAGACCTGGGGACCTGGGTTCGCTTCCTGGGTCCTCCCTGTGTGGAGTTTGCATGTTCTCCCCGTGTCTGCGTGGGTTTCCTCTGGGCACTCCGGTTTCCTCCCACAGTCCAAAGACATGCAGGTTAGGTGGATTGGCGATTCTAAATTGGCACTTGGTGTGTGGGTGTGTTTTTGTGTGTCCTGCGGTGGGTTGGCATCCTGTCCGGGATTGGTTCCTGCCTTGTGCCCTGTGCTGGCTGGGCTTGGCTCCAACAGACCCCCGTGACCCTGTAGTTAGGATATAGCGGGTTGGATAATGGATGGATGGATTAAGAAATGGAAAGAGTATGACATAGCTGTAACTTTGCCTCGAGTAGGCCGTCCACAAAAACTGAGTAATCATAGAAGAAGAAGACAAGTGAGGAAGGCCATCATGAAACCTATGATAACTCTGAGGTGTAGGAGTTTCAAGCTACAAGACTGGGAGATTTGTTTTCCAGCAAGACAACAACCCCAAGCATAAAGCCAAAGCTACTCAGGAATGGCTTAAAAAAACAAAGTTAATGTCCTGAAGAGGCTCAGTTAGAGTCCAGATGTCATTTGAATTGAGAATTTGTGGACGGACTTTAAAAAAGGCTATTCACTTGCAATCCGCCTGAGCAAACCTGATAGAGAAATGTGCCCACAGACTGAAGGCTGTCATCGCTGGCAAAGGTATACCTATCAACTACTGACTTGAAAAGGGAGAATTCTTATGTAATTAATTTAGGTCACGATACTGAGATCTCTTTTCACTTTTACATTACAGAGTGATTTTATGTTGATCAGGGTAAAAAAAACAAATTAAATCCATGGTGATTCAATGTTTTATAACAATAAAATGTGAAAAATTCCAAGAAGTGAATACTTTTATAGGCACTGTATATACATTGTGTAAACTACATTACATATTTATCCCCAATAAAAAAAATTTTGATACTCAACGTGCCCTGAATTAGATTAAGTGGTTTGTAAAAATTATATGAAATGACATATATATATATATATATATATATATATATATATATATATATATATATATATATATATATGTATATATATATATATATATATATATATATATATATATATATATATATATATATATATATATATATATATATATATATATATATATATATTGTCACACATGTGTGCATGGGAGACAGCTTACAGGCTCAACTAGTCTTATTCGACAGCCAGACTGGGGGCTGGCACTCTCACCTCTCCTCTTGTTCCTCTACAATTCAGCTGAAAGCCTTGCCTCTCAATGACATCACAACCCATTCACCCACTGTTGACATTACTTCCGGCAATCCCTGATGACATAATTTCCTGTACCCAGAATCCACCTTCCTGCCACATCAATTCTTGTTCCAGGCATCCTGACTCCAGCTCTTCCTCCTATCCACTGTATTTATAGAGCCGACTCAGCCTGTTAATCAGTTCAGTTGAACTCCAGTTATGTAAAGATGTGTTTCTTTTTTTTTGCCAATTTTTCAGTATATGGGGTGGCCATCCCAAACCTTTTTCTGACTTCTGCCTTTTTTCTACCAGTACAGTATGTATTGTGAAGAAGGAAGGGAGTCACTCCTCTGAAACTCCCTTCCTTCAACACTGATACAATGGGAACAAATACAGTTTGCCCACTCTTTGCTCCAGTAGCTGTTGGGCTGCTGCTTTGTTGCATGATGTGCGTCTCACGCGGCGCTTCGTATATTTAAAAGCCTGTACAGCACCTGTCCTTTTTGTCTGTTTGCTTTTCATCTCTGTCCACCTCCAGACATCCTCTGCTCCTGTTGGTGCTCCTGACGCGCACCCCTATGATGAGGAAGATGTTTTTGCATTCTTTTAATTGAGAGACGGAACTGTCACCTCTGTTTTCACATGGAGTTTGTTTTACTTTTGAAAGAGACCTATGTTCATTTGAAGTGTTTGAATAAAGTTCCTGTCTCTACAATCCCCTGTGTTTCTGTGTAAATCTGTGACCCAAGTGTGACAGTCTATATATTTCTCAACTCTTAACCCCTGAATGTGTTGAATATGCACATGACATGACAGGCAAGAAATTTCCTTTCATATACAGCATTTTTACTGGTGTCACAAAGTATGCAAAGTTTCAGAGATAAATTAAAATTCTGTACATGTGATGCTTACTATTTAATATATTCAGCACAGGTTTAATGTTGGTCATTAATATGTGAAAATTAAAATGCAGTGTCTCTGTAGTCACTGAATAGCATTCTACTCTGCTTTTCCAGATAACAGTAAATCAAAATTGTATTGCACAACATTACAATCGTTAACTAGAAAATGTTGTCACTGTGTTTCAGTGACAGTATATTTTCTACTTTCAGGAAACATCTTTCTATGTCTTTCAACTGTCTGTAGAATGTATTGTTTCTGCTCCTCATCAGTTGTTATCGCCGAGTCATTTACAACTTGCAGTTCTCTAACACAATGCGCAGCTACTTCATAGTCTGGGCGATCATTCCATTCATCTGGACTAACCGAAAAATAGTCAGTTGGTAGCATCAAACTTTCGATCAGTTGCTTCACAGACTGTGTAACAAAGTTGTGCCTCCATTGTATGGTAGCTTATGACGACTTTTATGAGCAATTGGCTCACCAACCAGCCACACTGTACTCTGGCAAAGGTGAAGACAAACTTGCCGCCATGTATTTACTGAAAAGCAAACAAAACAAATTGTGTAAACAAAATTTCAAATGCAAGCAAATTGCTAAGCAGACATAGAAAACGTTGACCCCGATTATAATTGTGCAGTAAGTTTAAATTATAGGTATAGAGAAGGTAAAATAAGAACAAATTACCATAAAATAATGTAAATGTAGTTAAGAAACAACTTGCAAAAAGTTTACAAATTAAAAACTGACCCAATCACATTCAACAAGCAAATTACTATAAAGGCGCTAAACTACTAAAATTGTTACAAAGAGTAAATAAGAAAATGGCAGGCAATAGTTATAAAGTAGTAAATTTGAAAGGGTATTTTAAAAAATAAGTAAGAAGTATGATAATTTACCTGCAGTTAGTACAGTAGTACAACCAACATCTGAAGCTGAAACAACACTGACGGCAACACTTGAACCGTTCCTAGTTCCAAGCTGAATTTTATGGAAACAGACTGCAAGCACTTTACAACTGAAAAAATGGTTCAGACCTTAAAAAATTTTAATAATTTTTAAGTGCAACCCTTAAAATTAAACATGGCACCCTCCGTGGCAGACATGTTTGCTCGCTCCACTCCATGCCGTTTTTTGTTTTGTTTTGTGTTTTTGTTTTTCATCTTCTCTATAGTGCACAAATGCTTTGCACTATTATCATACAGCACACAGCCATTGCTGGACATTGCTAACTCACACAGTCCCCTAGAATTTACCGATTTTATACCATCTGAGCTACAGTTCATTGTTTGCTCCCGCAGCCAACACCGCAACCACACCCAGGAAGACCCCGTAGCACCAAGCTCAAGTGACCAAGCTGACTCTAAGATAGTGCTCTGGAGACGGTGACACAAGCGAGGCAAGAGGGGAGGGCTCCACACTAGCTGAAAGCCCGCGTTAGCTGACCACCGTTACCCAGCGTCTTGCTAGCCAACGTGCGTTCTCTGAAAAACAAACTGGATGAGCTAAGAGCCAGGATTACAGCGCAGCAGGAAATAAGAGAATAAGAGACTGCTGCGCTCTAATTTTCACCGAGACCTGGCTTTTGGACAAAGTCCCAGAATGTGCCGTTCAGCTACAGACTCACTGTGTGCACCCAGGAGACCGCACCGCAGCCTAAAGGGTGTGGGGGGGATGGGGTGGGTTATGTTGTGTGTGTGTGTGTGTTTATTAACAACTTGTGGTGTGGAGACATTTTATAAGCACTCAATCCATTCCTGAAGTCTGTTCGTGAACCAATTTGTTCGTAGTCCAAAGTAATTTTTCCAATAAGAATGTATTGAAATGTAATTAATTGGTTCACAAACCCACATAACCCTTTTTTTTCATTATTTTTAGGTTTTTTATAGTAAAAAATCTGAAAAAAAGACATTACAATATAAAAACGCCTTAATAATACAAAAATAAAAATAAACAAACGTGTGGGTTTTCAGAATGATAGATGAGCATTGACTTCACTCTAATGTCCCTGCTCGCATTTGCACACAACAAAAGGGTGAGCCAGTCTTTCATTGACTTGTGGCATGGCAATGCCTTCTCCTCCTGCATGATGTTATGTCCTTTTCGGCATCTTCTTCCAAAACAAGCCTGTCTCATCACAATAAACACTTGATTTAGAAGATACCCTTCCTCATCCACAAACTTGCTGAACATTTTCATGGACACTTCAGCAGTTGCCTTGTCTGAACTCGCAGCCTAACCATGCCTTACCTCACTATGAATGGCACTTCTATGTTTGAAATTTTCAAATCACCCCTACTTGATTTAAACTCTTCAAGTTCAACACTCGTACTGGGGATTTTATCCTTCAAATCACTGTACAATTGTCTTGCTTTCTCGCAGATGATTGCCTCAGTAATGCCATCACCAGTCATCTATTTTTCTTTAATGTACAATAAGAACTAGTATGTACAGGACTGCGCGCACGTCTGACTGTGACCGAAGACTGGGAGAGAGTGGACAGGATGCTCGGCTAGCGGGGATTTTGTTCATCAACCAAAACTTGTTTGTTAACCACAGCAATATTTTGCAAAATTTTGGGGTTTGAACCAATTTGTTCGTGATATATATTGTGGCCCACCAGGCTGGCACTGCCAGCTTAACCCAACACAGACAAGCGTGGGACACAAATTCAAGGCACACAGGTTTTATTTTTTATTTTTCTCGTGGGAAAACGCCTTCCCCATTTCCCACAGGCACAACACAGTCCAAAACACAGCACACAAACAATTCTCTTCCTCCAGTCTTTTCCTTCTCCTCCACTCAAGTTTCGTCTTCCTCCTCCCAACTCTGGCTCCTGAGTAGTGGCTGCTGCCTCCTTTTATAAGGCACCCAGAAGTGCTCCAGGTGTTTGATTACTTATTTCCAGCAGCACTTTTGGGTGTGGCGGAAGAACTGCCCATAAGGACTCAGCAGCTCCTGCTGCAGCACCCCCTGGCTGCACCTGAGGTTACCAACAGGTCTACACCGAACTCCAACTCCCATGAAACCCTGCGGGAGTCCGAGGCACCACTGCAACCCAAGGGAGTTACCATCTAGCGTCCTGGGGGAGATAACGCTCTGGCCATGCTTGCTCCCTTGGTCCTCCCAGCAATACATATTGCTAAAAAAAATTAAAGGAACACTTTTTAATCAGAGTATAGCATCAAGTTAATGAAACTTCTTGGATAGTGATCCAGTCAATTAAGTAGCAGAAGGGGATGTCAATCAGTCTCAGCTGCTTTGGTGTTAATGAAATTAACAACAGGTGTACTAAAAGGGCAACGATGAGACGACCCCCAAAACAAGAATGGTTTAACAGGTGGAGGCCACTGACATTTTTCCCTTCTCATCTTTTCTGACTGTTTTTTGTTACTAGTTTTGCATTTGGCTACAGTCAAAGTTACTACTGGTAGCATGAGGCGATACCTGGACCCTACAGAGGTTGCACAGGTAGTCCAACTTCTCCAGGATGGCACATCAATACGTACCATTGTCAGAAGGTTTGCTGTGTCTCTCAGCACAGTCTCAAGGGCATGGAGGAGATTCCAGTAGACAGGCAGTTACTCTAGGAGAGCTGAACAGGGCCGTAGAAGGTCCTTAACCCATCAGCAGGACCAGTATGTGCTGCTTTGGGGAAGGAGGAAAAGGATGAGCACTGCCTGAGCCCTACAAAATGACCTCCAGCAGGACACTGGTGTGAGTGTCTCTGACCAAACATTCAGAAATAGACTTCATGATGGTGGCCTGTAAGCCCGATGTTCTCTAGTGGGTCCTTTGCTCACTGCCCGGCACCATGGAGCTCGATTGGTTTTTGCCATAGAATACCAGAATTGGCAGGTCCACCACTGGCGCCCTGTGCATTTCACAGATGAGAGCAGGTTCACCCTGAGCGCATGTGACCGATGTGAAGGGTCTGGAGAAGCCGTGGAGAACATTATGCTGCCTGTAATATCGTTCAGCTGACAACAACAACAACAACAACAACAACATTTATTTATATAGCACATTTTCATACAAAAAGTAGCTCAAAGTGCTTTACATAATGAAGAAAAGAAAAATAACAGACAAAATACAAAATTAAAATAAGACAACATTAGTTAACATAGAAAAGAAGTAAGGTCCGATGACCAGGGTGGACAGAAAAAAACAAAAAAAAACTCCAGAAGGCTGGAGAAAAAAATAAAATCTGTAGGGGTTCCAGGCCACGAGACCGCCCAGTCCCCTCTGGGCATTCTACCTAACATAAATGAAATAGTCCTCTTTGTAGTTAGGGTTCTCACGGAGTCACTTGATGCTGATGGTCATACAGACTTCTGGCTTTTAATCCATCCATCATTGTTGGAACATCATGGTGCTTTGGGTAGATGGTGGTGGCGCAAGCCACCACCAAAAGGACACCGGAAAAGGAAACAGAAGAGAGAGTAGGGATTAGTACAGATTTTGATTGAATAGTTATTATAATGAATTGGATATACAGAGTATCAGGATTAAATTACAGTGAAGTTATGAGAAGGCCATGTTAAAATAATGTGTTTTCAGCAGTTTTTTAAAGTGCTCCACTGTATTAGCCTGGCGAATTCCTACTGGCAGGCTATTCCAGATTTTAGGTGCATAACAGCAGAAGGCCGCCTCACCACTTCTTTTAAGTTTTGCTCTTGGAATTCTAAGGAGACACTCAGTTGAGGATCTGAGGTTACGATTTGGAATATAAGGTGTCAGACATTCCGATATACAACCCCAAATCAGAAAAAGTTGGGACAGTGTGGAAAATGTGAATAAAAAAGAAAAAAGCAAGTTATAAATTCTCCTCAAATTTTATTTCATTGCAGACAGTATGAACACAAAATAATTCATGTTTTTTTTTGTCAACATCATTTGATTTGTAAATAAATATCCATTCTTGCCATTCAGGCTTGCAACACATTCCAAAAAAAGTTGGGATGGGGGCAATTAAGGGGTAGTAATGAGGTATAATAACTAAATAATGATGTGATTTGAAACTGGTGATGTTAACAGGTGATTGCAATCATGATTCGGTACAAAAGCAGCATCGAGGAAAGGCCTACTCCTTTAGGAGCAAAGATGGGCAGAGGATTGCCTGTTTGCCACCAAGTGCGGGCAAAAATCTTTGAAATGATGAAGAAAAACGTTTCTCAGAGACAGATAGGAAGAGATTTGGGCATTTCTCCCTCTACAGTGCATAACATAGTGAAAAGAATCAGGGAATCTGGAGAAAATTACCATGCGCAAAGGCCAAGGGCGCAAGCCTAAACTGAATGGCCGTGATCTCCGAGCCCTCAGATGGCACTGCATTAAAAACCGTCATTCATCAATAAATGATATAACTGCGTGGGCTCAGGACTACTTCAGGAAGTCACTCTCAAGCACTACAGTACGTAGTTACATTAGGAAATGCCAGCTAAAACTGTACTGTGCCAAAAGGAAGCCCTACATAAATAGTGTCCAGAAGCGCCGTCGACTTCTCTGGGCTCGGAGGCATCTGGGATGATCCATTGTGCAGTGGAAACGTGTATTGTGGTCAGACGAATCGGTTTTTCACATCTTTTTTGGAAGAAATGGATGCCGTGTGCTGTGGACCAAAGAGGAAAAGGACCATCCAGACCAGATACAAGTCCAAAAGCCAGGGTCTGTCATGGTATGGGGTTGTGTCAGTGCCTTCGGCAAAGGTAACTTGCACTTCTGCGATGGCACCATCAATGCTGAGAAGTATATCTCAGTTTTGGAGGAACAAATGCTGCCTTCAAGACGACGTCTTTTCCAGGGATGCCCATGCTTATTTCAGCAAGACAATGCCAAACCACATACTGCGCGCATAACAAAGGCATGGCTGCATAAGAAGAGGGTGCGGATGCTTGACTGGCCTGCCTGCAGCCCTGATTTGTCTCCTTTAGAGAATGTTTGGCGCATTTTGAAACGAAAAATGCGTCAATGAAGACCCCGTACTGTTGCACACCTAAAACGTTGTTTGCAGGAAGAGTGGGACAAACTACACCTGCAACACTTAGTCACTTGATTTCTTCAATGCCTAAACGTCTTTTAAGTGTTGTTAAAAGACAGGGGAACTGTACAAAGTGGTAAATGCTGTACTGTCCCAACTTTTTTTGAAATGTGTTGCAAGCCTGAATGGCAAGAATGGATATTTATTTACAAATCAAATGATGTTGACAAAAAAAAACATGAATTATTTTGTGTTCATACTGTCTGCAATGAAATAAAATTTGAGGAGAATTTATAACTTGCTTTTTTCTTTTTTTATTCACATTTTCCACACTGTCCCAACTTTTTCTGATTTGGGATTGTATAAGATGGGACGAGATTATTTAAGGCTTTATAAACCATAAGCAGAATTTTAAAGTCAATTCTGAATGACACAGGTAACCAGTGTAGTGACATCAAAACTGGAGAAATGTGTTTGGATTTTCTTTTCCTGGTAAGGATTCTAGCAGCTGCATTCTGCACTAGTTGCAAATGATTGATGTCTTTTTTGGGTAATCCTGAGAGGAGTGCGTTACAGTAATCTAGCCGACTGAAAACAAATGCGTGAACTAATTTCTCTACATCTTTCGATGATATAAGAGGTCTAACTTTTGCTAGATGATAGATAGATAGATAGATAGATAGATAGATAGATAGATAGATAGATAGATAGATAGATAGATAGATAGATAGATAGATAGATAGATAGATAGATAGATAGATAGATAGATAGATACTTTATTAATCCCAATGGGAAATTCACATTCTCCAGCAGCAGCATACTAATACAATAAATAATATTAAATTAAAGAAAGATAATAATGCAGGTGAAAAACAGACAATAACTTTGTATAATGTTAAATATTAACGTTTACCCCCCCGGGTGGAATTGAAGAGTCGCATAGTTTGGGGGAGGAACGATCTCCTCAATCTGTCTGTGGAGCAGGACAGTGACAGCAGTCTGTCGCTGAAGCTGCCCTTCTGTCTGGAGATGATACTATTTAGTGGATGCAGTGGATTCTCCATAATTGATAGGAGCCTGCTGAGCGCCCTTCGCTCTGCCACAGATGTTAAACTGTCCAGCTCCATGCCAACAATAGAGCCTGCCTTCCTCACTAATTTGTCCAGGCGTGAGGCGTCTTTCCTCTTAATGCTGCCTCCTCCAGCACACCACTGTGTAGAAGAGGGCGCTTGCCACAACTGTCTGATAGAACATCTGCAGCATCTTATTGCAGATGTTGAAGGACGCCAGCCTTCTAAGGAAGTATAGTCGGCTCTGTCCTTTCTTGCACAGCGCATCAGTATTGGCAGTCCAGTCTAATTTATCATCCAGCTGCACTCCAAGATATTTATAGGTCTGCACCCTCTGCACACAGTCACCTTTGATGATCACGGGGTCTATGAGGGGTCTAGGCCTCCTAAAATCCACCACCAGCTCCTTGGTTTTGCTGGTGTTCAGTTGTAGGTGGTTTGAGTCTCACCATTTAACAAAGTCATTGATTAGGTCCCTATACTCATCCTCCAGCCCATTCCTGATGCAGCCCACGAAGCAGTGTCATCAGCGAACTTTTGCACATGGCAGGACTCCGAGTTGTATTGGAAGTCCGATGAATATAGGCTGAACAGGACCGGAGAAAGTACACTCCCTTGTGGCGCTCCTGTGTTGCTGACCACAATGTCAGACATGCAGTTCCCAAGACGCACATACTGAGGTCTGTCTTTAAGATAGTCCACGATCCATGCCACCAGGTATGAATCTAATCCCATCTCTGTCAGCTTGTCCCTAAGGAGCAGAGGTTGGATTGTGTTGAAGGCGCTAGAGAAGTCTAGAAACATAATTCTTACAGCACCACTGCCTCTGTCCAAGTGAGAGAGGGATCGGTGTAGCATATAGATGATGGCATCCTCCGCTCCCACCTTCTCCTGATATGCAAACTGCAGAGGGTCAAGGGCGTGTTGAACCTGTGGCCTAAGGTGGTGAAGCAGCAGCCTCTCCATGGTCTTCATCACATGTGATGTCAGAGCAACAGGCCGAAAGTCATTCAGCTCACTAGGACGTGATACCTTTGGGACTGGGGTGATACAAGATGTTTTCCAAAGCCTCGGGACTCTCCCCTGTTCCAGGCTCAGGTTGAAGATGCGCTGTAGAGGACCCCCCCCAGCTCCGATGCACAGACCTTCAGCAGTCGTGGCGATACTCCATCTGGACCCGCTGCTTTGCTGGCACGAAGTCTCCTCAGCTCTCTGCTCAGTTGCGCTGTTGTAGTTATGGGTGGGGATGTCTCTGCTATGCTGGTATCAGCAGAAGGATGTGTGGAGGGTGCAGTACTCCGAGGTGAGAGTGAGAGTGGGTTAGGGTGGTCAAACCTGTTAAAGAAGTTGTTCATTTGGTTTGCTCTCTTCACGTCTCTCTCGATAGTGGTACCCCGCTTCGAGCTGCAGCCAGTGATGATCTTCATCCCATCCCACACTTCCTTCATGCTGTTATTCTGCAACTTCTGCTCCAGCTTTCTCCTGTACTGCTCCTTCACCGCCCTAAGCTGGACTCGGAGTTCCTTCTGCACGCGCTTGAGCTCATGCTGATCACCGTCTTTAAAAGCCCTTTTCTTCTTGTTCAAAAGGCCCTTGATGTCACTTGTAATCCATGGCTTGTTGTTAGCATAGCAGCGTACAGTTCTTACTGGAACTACAATGTCCATACAGAAGTTGATGTAGTCAGTAGTGCAGTCAACAACTTCCTCAATGTTCTCACTATGAGATCCCTGCAGGATATCCCAGTCTGTAGTTCCAAAACATTCTCTCAGAGTATTCTCAGCCTCTGGGGTCCACTTTCTGAATGATCGTGTGGTTGCAGGTAGGACCCTCACTCTTGGTTTGTAGTGAGGCTGAAGCAGAACCAGGTTATGATCTGCTTTCCCAAGCGCAGGCAGCGGGGTGGCGCTATATGCGTCTTTAACGTTTGCATACAGTAAATCAATAGTCTTATTTCCCCGGGTGTTACAGTCCACATACTGGGAGAAGGCAGGTAATGTTTTGTCCAGCGTCACATGGTTAAAGTCTCCAGCGATTAGCACAAGCGCCTCAGGGTGCTGCGTTTGTAACTTAGGAAAAGCAGAATGGATGATGTCACTCGCTGACTCCACGTCCGCCGAGGAGGAATGTACACGATGACAACAATGACGTGTCCAAACTCTCTGGGCAAGTAATAGGGACGTAAACTTACGGCCAACAGTTCGATGTCCCTGCAGCAAGTGGAGATTTTGACGTTAACATGTCCAGAGTTGCACCACCGTGTATTAACATAGAGAGTGAGTCCTCCTCCTTTGTACTTCCCACAGGTACTTGCATCTCTGTCCGCTCTAACTGTGCTAAACCCGGGTAGCTCCACGTTTGAATCTGGGATGGTGTTAGTTAACCACGTTTCGCAAAAACACAACAAACTGCATTCTTTGTAGGTTCTGACATTTTTCACCAGCGCTGCCAGTTCGTCGATCTTATTTGAGATTGAGTTCACATTCCCCAGAATCACAGAAGGCACAGAAGGCTTAAAAACGCCACTTTCTTGCAATCCGCTTCATTTTTAGCTTAGTGCCCGCTCTGCTGCCACGATACCGCCTTCTTACCTCGTCGGGTAAATAGGGAACCACACCGGCACTGGCATTTGTTCTCAGCGCTCGAACTTGAGTACTTGAATAGACGAGTCTCGGCGTGTAAAAATCCATACCCACGTTGTAAAAGTAAGTGTGTCCAGTGAACAAATCCACATAAAATAAAGTGATAGGAGTGATCAAATAAAAATAGAAAAATAAAAGTAGAAAAGTACACATACACATACAGTCATACACGGAGCTGCTGAAAAGGCTGCCACACTCGGCGGCGCCGGATGTAAGGGATGCTATGTTTCTTAAGTGAAAAAATGCTGTCCTAGTGATCTGATTAATATGCGATTTAAAATTCAGATTACAATCAATGGTTACCCCTAAGCTTTTTACCTCCGTTTTGACTTTTAATCCTAATGCATCCAGTTTATTTCTAATAGCCTCATTGTATCCATTATTGCCAATCACTAAGATTTCGGTTTTCTCTTTATTTAATTTGAGAAAGTTACTATTCATCCATTCTGAGATACAGGTTAGACATTGTGTTAGCGAATCAAGAGATTCGGGGTCATCAGGTGCTATTGATAAATACAGCTGTGTGTCATCAGCATAGCTGTGGTAGCTCACGTTATGTCCCGAGATAATCTGACCTAATGGAAGCATGTAGATTGAGAAGAGCAGCGGACCCAGGATAGAGCCTTGTGGAACACCATATAGGATATCATGTGTCTTTGAATTATAATTACCACAACTAACAAAGAATTTTCTCCCTGCCAGGTAGGATTCAAACCAATTTAAGACACTGCCAGAGAGGCCCACCCATTGACTAAGGCTATTCTTAAGAATATTATGATCAATGGTGTCAAATGCAGCACTCAGATCTAAGAGGATGAGAACAGATAAATGGCCTCTGTCTGCATTTACCCGCAAGTCATTTACTACTTTAACGAGTGTAGTTTCTGTGCTGTGATTTGTTCTAAAACCTGACTGAAATTTATCAAGAATAGCATGTTTATTGAGGTGCTCATTTAACTGTATAATGACAGCCTTCTCTAGAATTTTATTTAAGAAAGGCAGGTTAGAGATGGGTCTATAATTTTCAAGAGCAGAGGGGTCGAGATTATTTTTCTTAAGTAGGGGTTTAACTACAGCAGTCTTAAGACAGTCTGGGAAGACCCCCGTATCTAATGACGAATTTACTATGTCAAGAACATTATCAATAAGCACGCCCGATACTTCTTTGAAAAAATTTGTTGGTATTGGGTCAAGGGCACAGGTGGAGGGTTTCATTTGAGAAATTATTTTATGTAAATCAGGTAAATCTATCCTAGTGAAAGAATTTAATTTGTTTATTATAGAGTACTGGGGTTTAGGAGGATCCTTAGTGTTGGGGAGATATACTATGTTATTTCTAATATCATTAATTTTTTGATTGAAAAATACAGCGATAGCCTCACAGGTTTTACTGGAAGTACTTAGGAGGCATTCCTTTGAGTTACCTGGGTTTACCAGTTTGGTGGTGGGTCAGTGATGGTCTGGGGAGGTATATCTGTGGAGGGACGCATAGACCTCTACAGGCTAGACAAAAGCACCTTGACTGCCATTAGGTATCGGGATGAAATCCTTGGACCCATTGTCAGACCCTATGCTGGTGCAATGGGTCCTGGGTTCCTCCTGGTGCACGACAATGGCCAGCCTCATATGGCGGGAGTATGCAGGCAGTTCCTGGAGAATGAAGGAATTGATGCCATTGCCTGGCCCACATGCTCGCCTAACCTAAATCCAATAGAACACCTTTGGGATATTATGTTTTGGTCCATCTGACGGTGCCAGGTTGCACCTCAGACTGTCCAGGAGCTCAGTGATGCCCTGGTCCAGATCTGGGAGGAGATAACCCAGGACACCATATGACGATGCGGGTTCCACTCCATGCTCCCATCCAACTTCTGGGAGCTCTTGAACCCGACACCATCTGTAATGTCACCGATGAGCTAGGCAGTGAAGACATCAACAATGAAGCAAGAAAGTTGGTGCAACAAGTGCAAAGTGGTTTTATTTTAAAAATCAACAAAACAAAACAAAGATTCCAAATTAAATAGTGCAGTGTCTCAAAAATAAGTCATTAAATAAATAATCCATGAAGAGGAGTGAATTAGTGGAAGTTAAAAACACAATGAAGAAATCCTTTAAAAACAACAAGGTTAAAATAATGGCTGGAAGCAGTCTCTTTAAAAACACAAAGCATGGTGCCTCCTTTCTACTGATGACTCCTCTGATTCTCCCCTCCGGGCCCCCACAACAGGGGAGTCACCCTACCAGCAAAATGCAGCTCCTTCAGTACTGGTCTGGTAGCCCTCCGATCCCCGGCTACATCGGGCTCCAGCCGGACCGAGACTTGGGTTTCTTCCCCCAGCGGTCAGGGCGCTCACGCTGGGGCACAACACACCCAAAGTCTCCACGAATCCTGCTATCATCAACGGCCAGTTGACTCCACTGCTGTTCACTCCAGCTACACCCAATTATTCAGCTGGATCGACTGCTTCAATCTGCCCCCTCCGAGGCAGGCAGCTGGTAGGTCAAGCAAGCCTGCTGTCGCTCGCTCGCACTGGCTCCCCACTTCTCCAGCCTTCTTCCTGCCGTCTTCTTCACCATTAACCTCCCTTCATATTCTTTTTTTTTTTCCCTCTTCCTTTTTCTCCCCTCCTGGTCGCGTCGCACTTCTATTTATAACGGGGACGTGAATCAGGTGTGGCAATTAGCAGCTCCCGGCATCAATTACGGATGCGGACAACTCCTCACCTGTGCACTTAAGTGAGGACTACCCGCATCACGCATCACCCGGGAACTTCTCCGGCCACACTTACCACGCCCCCTCTCTGCGGCGATTATTTATTTAAAAAGTGGCCCTGTTGACTTGAGCTGTGGACCCGCTACACTACACACCATCTGTCATCTCATTAGGAGTATGTCCTGATGCTGTCAGGCATGCATACAAGCACGTGGGGACCATACAAACTACTGAGTACAATTTTGAGTTCCTGCAATGAAATTTTGGCAAAATGGACTAGCCTGCTGCATCATTTTTTCACTTTGATATTCAGGGTGTCTTTGAATTCAGCCCTCTGTAGGTTGATAATTTTCATTTCCATCAAACGATGTGGTATCCTTTTGTTCCTAACAAATTACCCAATCCATATCAGTATAGATATCCAGCATGAGTTTTTTCCCATTGAGATCTGATGGGTTTTCAAAGTGTTCCTTTAATTTTTTGAGCAGTTTAAATATATGTATAGTGACGCATGAGCCACTGTATTGTACTCGAGGAAAGATGCTAAGTCCAAAGACTTCCAGAAAACCAACTTTATTCCAAACAAAACAGGAACAGTCAGGTTATTTATTCAAATGGGAGTTACCACTTCAATACACACAGACACAACAAACAAGCAGTGACAGTGGCAAGTTAGTGGCAAAGTTAGAATGTTCTGTGCATAATCCATTGGATCCAGTGGTTTTGTCCAAGCAATTTCACAATCAGTGCATCATTGTCACTTTAAATTGTACTCATTATTTAGTGAGCTGTCCTTTTAATTCTCTTATTCTCAAAAATATTTTCATTTTGCTAAGATTTGAAATGCTTAAAATTCCTTTGCCATTTCCTTTTTAATAGTCTTTTGCAACTTGTAATTGCTTCCAATGCTGACAACAGTAAATGTTAAATGGGAGTATTTGTCCAGTAGCATATTCACTTGTCTGCTCATTGGTAAGAAACAAGCAAACAAGTGAAAATGACAGTGAAATAATTCCTGCCATTTAGCAATGTTGGCTGCATCTGTGTCTGCACTGCTCATAGCTAATTTGGATATGATTAAGGGAGCAAAATCAACAGAAATGTATGAATTAAAAAGAAAACTACAAAATAAACATACACATTTAAAGTTATAACATAGAATACAAGTACTGTATTTATGAATTTCTTTGAAATAAGCTATAACTAAACACCAAGACCTATTAAAAAAATTTCATTTTGAAATTACTTGAAATAAAAACATGAAACCATGTGAACTTGAAAAGCACTCATACTGTATACTGTATAGATGTCTCAGCCAAAAATAACATAATAATAAATGCCAGTAATCTATATTTTTATATTTTAAGTTATCCATCTGTTTTCTAAATAAGCGTATTCTATTATTGACTTGTAAAATACTGGAAATTATCTTTGAAGCAATGAGTGCAAGGAAGTGGGCTTCAGGTCTATCACAGGGCAGACATACACACTCCTAGAGATACACTTCATAGTTGCAAAGAATTTCATAAGTATGACTTTAGGATGAGGGAGGAAAGCAGAGCACCCAGAGTTAGTCAGTGTAGACACAAGTAGAACATGTAAGCCCTACATACATATAGACTGGGACAGTATTTTATTCCTGGTCACTGGGACTGTTAGGTAACAGCATTAATGACTGCACCACCAGTATTTTGAATTACACATTCGACAAAACACTAAATATATTGTACAATAGTTTTTGTACAATGATTTTCTGTGAAATAATTACTTTTAAACCAAAATAACTAAGTTTTATTTTTTTATTCCCTACTACTGTATATAGCTTTGATCATAGTGTTGACAACATCTGTGCACCCCTGAATCCACAATTAATATTGCAATTACTAGCAGTCATGGCATAGCAGTTTGTGAGGATCAAAACAATTATTTATTTTGACATATATTGATGTCAAGGTCAGCATTCAGTTCAAAGTGGATAGTTGTAAGATATGAAAAGTTAAAAAATGATTGTTCAACGTACCTTCATAGTTTAAGAGTTAATGATCCTTGACAAGGATAAGCTGGGAGTTAATTTTACTGTGTCTATCATAAAAAGTGACAGTAATGTAGTTTTTTATCTTATTTTGAAAGATAACCTTACTCATTTAAATGTTGCTTTTCAGTGATTGAATAAGTGCACTTTTTTCAAGTAAATGTTGAAATCAACTGATATCTTTAAAAAAGAAAGTTTTCATTTTCTGTTGTTTATTGTGTATAAATCTTTTATAAATATTTTTAAAATACAAATTTAAAACACTTTTTCATAATGATTTAAGCATTACAGTATTAATTTACCAGTAAAGCGTTATTTTTTATAGTCACCATAATATATTTCAGGGAGGACAGGCTAGGAATACAGAATGTTTTTTAATCCATCTACAAATTAATACTCTATGTATTTAGGAATATTGGAGTGTGCATGTACATTACTATTTACAGTATATAACTTTTGTGTTGACAAGCTATACCACTGTAGTTTTGTTTTGTTTCTGTACCGTCTTTGTATGTAGTTGCCTTACATATAAACATTTATTATACTATGGGTGACATGGCCTTGGTAGCTGTTTTCCCAAGAAATAGCATGAATAATCTGCCTCTAGAAAATCTGTCAGATTTAATTTGAGATCTTAGTGCTCTTAGGTGTCAAGTTCCAAGATATAATTTTCTGTATACTATAATAGACTTCTTAGTTTGTTGTCCTTTTAAGAAAATGATTTGGTGATTGAAAAGATTTGAGGAGATGTAAATATAGTTTTTACGTCCTGTGATTAATAGAGCAACTTTGGTGGGTAAGAACAGCTTTTCAAGAGCTTAACAATTATCAAAGTGAAAATACAGTCAAGATTTCCAATCTGAAATAGTGATATGAATAGAGATTTTAGTACTTAATTAAGCATTCTACGAATAATAAACCACGTGGGCTGTGCATTTTGTTTAACAAATAGGGTTTTTGGCACTCAGAACCCAAAAACAAGTGCTATTTAATTAGTTTGTTCCTGAATTGGAAAAAAGTGAGTTTAGACAATAGATAGGTGGACAATGTGTATGAATAAGAAACCAAGCCATCTTAAAGCACACTAAGAGTACCAATTAGCCTAATATATTCTTCCTGGTCATGGGGGAGACTAGCAAAAATAGCAATAGGTAAATCTGTGTAGACGCAGGGAGAAAATCTAAACATCACACAGACAGTATTTATCATGTATTTCAACCCGTGGTTCTAGAGCAACAAACCAGCAGCATTATAACAACAACAACAATTTTTTTTGTATATCCCAAACTCACACAAGGAACATCCTCAATGAGCTTTAACAGACCCTGTTTTTTTGACAGCCCCTCAGCCTTGACTCCCTAAGAAGACAAGAACCCCCCCTGGCCCCAAAAGTGCCCCAAAACAGAAAAAACAGAATAGGGGTGGGTTAGAAACAGTTTAAAAATGTGGAGGACAGGAAGATATGGAACAAGATGATCTACTGTGGCAACCCGTAATGGGAGCAGCTGAAAGAAGAAGAAGAAGAAGAAGAAGAAGAAGAAGAAACAGTTTAAAATGACCATATTACTTACAGTATGTTTTGGTACTAATGACTAACAGCAGAGTTGCATTGTGCATATCTAATCGACGGCTGTATTCAGAGCATGCTAAACTGAAGTAGTGAGCCTTTAGCTTGGATTTAAAAGCTTATAGTAGAAGGCAGACCATTCCACAGCTTCGGAGTCCTGTAACTAAAAGCATTAATTACTACATCTACTGTACATGCCTCAAAAATGTGCAGTTTTCCACCTAGTAATCTCTCCTCATTATGCAGTAAAATGAGAGGAGGAATACACTGTGTAAATAAATAACAAATTCCATTAACAGCTTTCAAGAGGGCAAGCTGTCCTCCCAGAACCCAAGTCTGAGATCCCAACTGCCATACCATTAGCTATATCCCTCTGTATAACAGTCAATCAGCTCCAATTGGTTTAGTACTTCCTTTGTTTTATTATTTCTTATTAATTTTTATATAAAATTCCTTATTATGGTTGTATATGGCATCTGCTGGAATGAAAAATATAAGGTAATTTATCCATACAGAACACAAATGCTTTGGAATAGCTGTGTCCTTGAATAAGTGTAAGTGTAGCTGACTGCAGTTACACTCTGATAATTCAATTTAATTAGATGTGCAGTAACCTTAACTTCTGTAGAAAGAAGTAGTCCCTAAATCTACTGGTTCAAGTAGCAATGGTTCTGTGCTTTTTGCTAGAAGGAAGGAGTGAGAAAAGTGGCTGTGTAGGAGGACTTTTCTTTTTGAAAAATAGTAGCTGAATTCAACAGCAGGTTGCAACACTTACTTGAAAAAATAGTACACGTATCATCCAACTACTGAAACAGAAACATTGGAGCACACGAGGAACAGCCCTGTCTCCTTTTGTTTTTACTCTGTACACCTCTGACTATAAATTAACACTAGGTCATGTCATTTGCAGAAATTCTCAGATGATTCTGCACTTTTGAGTTGTATTAATAAGAGAGATGAGACAGAATACAGAAGTCAGGTGGAGAATTTTGTTTCTTGGTGTAAAGAGAATTGTCGGCAACTTAACTAAACAGCAAATCCAAGGAACCGGTTATTGACTTGCGATGCACCAAAGAACCTCTTTGCCTGGTCACTATTCAGTTAGTGGATGTAGTGGTTTTGTACTTCTACAAGTGCTTGGGGGTTCACATCAACAACAAGTTGGACTGGTCTTGGAAAACAGTGAAACTATATAAGAAAGGCCAGAGCTGACTCTTTTTCCTTATTAGGCTGCTTTCCTTTAATGTGGGAAGTGACATCCTTAACATCTTCTGTGATGGCCAGTGCAATTTTATGCAGATTTGGCCCACCAAGTTAACAAGCTAATTAAAAGGGCATTCTCTGTTATGGGACACACTCTGGACCCCCAGGAAGTAGTAGAGGAGGAGAGAATTAAAAGGAAACTGAGTGCCCTTATAAACAATGCTGTACATCCTCTCTCCGGTACACTAACAGTGAGTACTTTCAGAAAACCAATTATTTAGCAGAAGTGAGTCAAGAAATGCTACCAGGGCTCCTTTATAATAATAATAATAATAATAATAATAATAATAATAATAATAATAATAATAATAATAATAATAATAATAATAATAATAATATGAAGAAGAAGAAGAAGAAGAAGAAAAAGAAATTTTATTTGTATTGCACTTTATATTTTATCAATACCATCAGCCAAACACCTGTATAATGTCTCAATGTAACTGAGACTGCCATGTCAGAAGTTTTCTTTTTTTTTAAATTTTCTTCCTATTTAGTCAATCAGATCATAGTGTGTGCATATACATTATATTTATTCATCAGCCTCTTTGTATGTTTGTATTTATTTATTCATTTAAAGAGCTTCAGTGAAAAACAAAACTCCCCTCTGGGGACAAATAAAGTATCTATCTATCTATCTATCTATCTATCTATCTATCTATCTATCTATCTATCTATCTATCTATCTATCTATCTATCTATCTATCTATCTATCTATCTATCTATCTATCTATCTATCTATCTATCTATCTATCTATCTATCTATCTATCTATCTTGATTTTCCAAGACAGAAAATGTTGAATAGTATATGACCTGGACATAAGGCAGCTCAGTTTTGCTAGTATTCTGTGCTGTATTCACCATCCTTTCCAGGGCTCACCTCTGTAAGATGTTTTGGTATTGTTTGTGATCAGGTCTATGATGGTGATGTCATGAGAAAATGTAATGATGGAGTTGAAGCTGTGTCTGTCTACACAGTCAAGGGTAAAGCAGGAGTACAGAAGAGAGCTCAGTACACTGCCCTCTGCAGTGTCTGTGTTGTGAGCGCTGTGGAGGATGTGATGCTGCCAATGTGCACATGCTGAGGTCTGTTGATTAGGAAGTCCAAAATCTAATGAAAGAGAAGAGTACTGAGTTATAAATTAAGGAGTGTGATGTCAGCTTTGCTGTTCCAACAGTGTTAAATGCTTAGCTGTAGTCAAAAAAAGGACTCCAGCGTAGCAGCTGTTATTGTTCAAATGTTCCTGATTGGTACGAAATATAAGGTACTGTATATGGCATGCTCTGTAGTCTGGTTAAGGCAATATATAAACTGCAGGCAGTCACGGCTATCTGGAATATTCTGTTTAATCTGTCCCTGCACCAGTCTGTCAAAAAACTTCATCACAAATGGAATGAGTGCCATCAGTCTGTAGTCATTCAAACAGTCCATTTTTATTTTCTTAGGCTTAGAAATAATTGATGTCCTTTTAAAATTGGCGGTGATCACAGATTCTCTCAGCAATCGTCATGCAATTGTTTGCTGGATTGGATGTTATGACATTAACTCAATTAAAAGTCCTCTTTACAACATGCACAGGATGATCCTTGTTACATCAAGATCATTATCTCATTTACAGGCACAATGAAAGGGTGATCATGTGGTACTGCAGGCAAATGAATGGCAGGCTTCTTATTATCATGATCAAAGTGGGCATATTAAGTTCATCAGAAAGAGAAAAAACAGATGATACATGAATGGAAAATTGTATGCTGAAAACACAGCCTGTTTAAAGCCCTCAAGGCAATTGTTAGTATCAGCTGTACAGAAGAATTTTGAATGATATCTCAAGTTATCATAAAGGAAACTAACAGTAAACAGTTAATTGCTGGAATGCATTATCTCTATGGGTATTTAATGCTGCATGCTTTACCCTGACCCAGGACGAACTTAAATTTACCTTTAACCATGATGCATAAATTCTAAACATGTAAACATTAATTGGACAATGAACCAACACTAAATCACCATTAGAAAGATATTAGCTAGCCAAAGTTCATTGGCTATAATGGTATCATGCAGTGAGCACAGCAGTTAAAGGCACATTTCAAAAGACTTTTATATTGTTCATTCAGGTATGTGGCAGAATTAAAATTAAAGAATAGACATGAAACAGGCTAATGCATCCACAAGACACTGGAAATTGCTGGCTAGAAAGAAAGCAGGAATGTAAATGAAACAAAATTTGCCACCAAAGGGTGGACACTAATGGTTCTAAATCAATTAGCTTCATTTTTATTCCAGAGCATTATCCATAACACAGAAGGTTTGTAACAAAAAAAAAACATCTAAAGGCCATCTCCATTTTAAGATCATAAAAAGTACATTAAATGTTGAAAAAGTCTGGCACAGCTAATAATTAATACATTTGTTTAGACATAATGTAGGCAAAGATACTGTGTGCATTTCTGATCATTGCATTGCAAGAATGACTTGTATTCAATATCACAGCAGCAACTGCAGATTATATAATTGTTCAAACCATTTGCACTACACAAGCATAAAATGAAACAATTGTATTCTCTTGGTAAGGGGAATAACAGCTCTTGCAATTTTCTATGCTTAGGGAAACAAGGAATTTAATGCTCTACCAATGATGAGCTGTACCAAATTGTACCATATCCAGTAAGTATACTCTCAATGATACAATGAGAAATGGGAAACAGGGCTGCAGCCCATATATTAAATTTATGTAGCCAAATATAATATATACAGATTCTTCTGTTAAATGTCAATTTACAAACGTTATGCTTCATAAGTGAGGTACATTTTTTCATTTTGTTAATATTTAATAAAAAAATATTTTATTGTCAGTTTGTCAGACCCTGTTAATCCTGATGCATAGATCAAGTTGTTGCTTATCAGATCTATTACAGGGATATCTTCAGTGATTTTGATGATGCAATATTTGTTAATGCAAGTGACTTAGTAATAATAATAATAGACTAAGAAAACTGCACTTAGGTGCGCCACTGCTTCAGAGATTTTACCACATTTTATACATTTTACTGAGACATTTTATTCATTTTAAAAAATGAGAATTTTGCTTGTTAAAAAAACTAATTTTGTTTGTTAAAAAACCCAAATCCAATTAAAGACGGAATTAAATGGCATCAAAGTACTAAACTTGATTGGGACTGATGCATTAAAAAAGGAAGTTGTAGAGAATTAAAGGAATTCTAGTATTAAAATGTTGGGTTTTCTAGATGTTCTATAGGTCGTACCCAGTGGAAAACTACACAGACATGGGGAAAATATGTAAACTCTACTCAAGCAACAGTCAGGTGTGAGATTTAAATCCAGGATCCAGGAAGCTGGGTATATTAAGGGTATATTAAGCTATGGCACTATCCACCGTACCATTCTGCCATGGCATAACATACTTTAAAATCCCAGATTCAATAGCCACAGGAATTTTATCACTCAAACATATAACAAAAGATTCCTTAAATATAATATTTACCCTGCACAGCTGACATAAAAATATTTATATTGATCAGGCCCTTCCAATCTCTAGCCTCTCACTTTAGTCCTTCTTTAAGTCATAGTCAAACACAGCAGTAAGCAATACAAAAAGATACTGTAAGAAAGTACAAAACAGTTATCAAAATGGAATAAAACAAAATTGAATCTAACCAGTTATTCTCCTAATTAGATAACAGTGGTACATTAGATTTCAAGTGCAACACTCAGTCCCTTTCTTATAGTGTTAGTAGTGACATAAAAAGAATGTCACAATTTGCCAGATGAGTGTATTTTTACTTCAGCTTTCACATATTAAAAGTAGTGTCATTTGCACATTTGAAACATTAGTCTTCTGTCTGCTTGAGTCTTGAAATGTTTATGCTTGGCAGTCCTTTTTTTGAGAGATAATTTCAGTGAGGACAACCATGCTTTCTTACAGTGGCTGTGGACTAAACATAAGCATGCAGCAAAAGGCAAAACAGAATAAATTCGAAAAACCACACTAAATTGCACTAATGGGAAGAGAGTGAAGAGTAAGAAACATGGAAAGCATTTACAGCAGTACTTTAGTGTTAATAAAATCCTGGAAAATAAGCTAATGACAGTAAATGATTGAAAATCTCAGTAAGGAACAATTGGTTTGCTTGGGAAGTCTAGCTGGTTCTGCTTTTGTAATGTTTATTTCCCATTTCCTAGGATTGTTTTTGCTTCACCCTGTCCTCTTAGTTATGTAATACCACACTCGCTAATTCAGTTACGTGGCAAGCATTTTCAGTATGGCCATCACATCTCTGTACTAAAAATCTATTTATTTAAAATTGTTGCATAAGTTCTTTATTCTGTCTTTGGAGCACCTCCTACCTTCATCAGAAAAAAAGCTTTAGCTAAATTATACTTAGCACAGGTTATTATAGTTGTTTTGGTCAACTTTTTCCTTTATTATTTTCTAGTTTATTTGAATACAGTGTTCGAATTATTGAATCAAATAACTGATTAAGTGCCAGGTAATCTTCAATGTTTGTTAGGTTCAGCTCTGTTTTCAACAAAACATGAAAACGTATGTTGGTAGGGTTTGTTAAGGAAAGAGAGTGTAAAACCAACAGGGGGCATACCGTCCACCCTACCCGACACAGACAGGAGTAGGTCACAAGTTCAAAGCACATGTAATTTTATTTTCTTTTTTTCTTATGGGAAACACCTTCCTCATCCCCACAAGTCAAACACAGTTCTCACCACAAGCACACCTCAACACAATACTCTTCTTCTTTTTCTCCTCCACTCCTCCTGACTCTGGCTCCCTGAGTGGTGGCTGCTGGCTCCTTTTATAACACACCTGGAAATGCTCCAGGTTCTTGATGACCTATTTCCGGGAGCACTTCCAGGAGTGGTGAAAGAGCTGCTCTCCATAGCTCAGCAGCAGCTGCAGCACCCCCTGATGGCAAACTCCAACTCCCAAGAAGCCTTGTGGAAGTCCTAGACACCACTGCAGTCCAGGGGGGCTGCCATCTAGCGTTCCGGGGGAGGTAACATTCTGGCCTCACTTGCTTCCCCAGTCCTTCCCAGCGTTGAGGCATCCCAGTCGGGCAAGGGCCCCAGCCTTCCAGCCGTGCCACAAGAGATACATTATGACATTACTTTGGAATAACACAATGGGCCACACATGTAAATAGACAAGACTAACATTAGATACTCTTGTATGTAATAGTCAAATTTGTCTCCAGCCAATTGTTTCAGTACTTCAAAACTATCATCATCTATTCCATTTGGACTCATTTATAGTTAACATACAGTAATTCTGAATAGCATCTTTCTACCTAACTCAAAAAAGTTACCCTCCAATTAATTTTTCTATTGCCGTAACACTTCCACTAACTTTCAGCCACAAATCTACTGCATCTGTTGAGGCAGCCTTGTCATTTAAGTCTGACTCAGCGAGAGGGGGTGGAAAGTCTCATTGTTCTTCTCTGTACTGAATACCTGAATCTGAATCTGTGTCAGTTATATAAATAAAAACAAAGCCTTGTGCCATATCCCTAGATGTAAGTAAAAGGCCTGCAGAAAAAAATGGACGGCATTCACAATCAATAGTCATATTGCTAAGATCTGAAAGATTAATATCTTAATATTAAAGATACATGATTTTCCATACAAGACACACAATTTCTTGGTAAATGACCAGAAATACTTTATCAATGGCAAAGGATAAAATCATTTTTTATTACTATTATTAGCTAAGATTTTACTTTATTCAGAGTATCCTTAAGGTATTCTTTAAACATTTTTCTATTGTATAAGTTTGTAATAAGAATACAGATTGGAAAAAAGTGTTTAAGTATTATTTTTAATCCAATTATTTGTAATGCCATATAATCAACAGTGTCAACCAACAGATATAACACATATACATTTAATCAACAGAAATTAACCTTTTGTTTTGTAAAGCTCTTATCCAATTCAGAATTGTGAGGAGCTGGTGCATATCCTGTGTCACACTTGTGCGATTGTGAGGCAGCTAAAGGGCCTGAATAATAGTAGTTCCACACCAGACCAAGGGGGTGGCGAGGAGCACTGACTTTCTCTCTCAATCCTCTGCAGACTGTCCACAGGAAATCCCGCCCAGTTCTGGCCCCACTGATGACATCACTTCCGGTTCTGAGGCCACTGATGACATCATTTCCAGTTCCACCCCACTGATGACATCATTTACTGTCACGGCCTTTAAAGCTGCCATCTTTACAACCTTAAGATCAGTTCTGTTTTGGACTTATATATCAGGGCTACATAGTTAGTGTTGTCAAATGTTAGTACTGAGTGCGTCTTGTTTCCATTGTCCCGTTTGCTGTCTGTGTGTATCAGTGAATGCCGTCCCCGTAAAGGGGGACGGATGATGGAAGCAGACCACAACCCCAAGCCTGGAAAACACAGGACTATTTAAGCAATCAGGAGGGAATAGCCAGGAAAGAAGAGAAAGGAAGGAGAGAGGAGAGGAGAAAGGAGACCATTTTTTTCAACCATGGATCAACTTACTTGCTGTTTTTTCACATCGCGCCTTTGCACCAGTTTGTTTTTCATTTTGCTGGACTGTCTTCCATCCCTCATCTGCAGAGACCCCGGGGTAGGATCGTCATCTACCACACGCCGAGGAATCACGGTGAGGTTGCTCCAATTGCCTGGAAAATCAAACGACTCATTTATCGCTAGTTCAGTCAACCGTATTCAGGACAGTTTTTATAATTGGACTCAAGTTCACTATCATTCTGTATATAATTCATTGTTGTTGTTTGTTGTTTGTTATATGTTACAGGGGCAAGGGAGGGTTTTGTTCTATTTATATATGGTGGTGTCTCGTTGTTGATGTGGTGGAGGGATATTTATATTTATATATGTTTATCTTTCTGTTTTTGCATTTGTCTTGTTGTTTCATTTAATACATTTAATCAGTTTAATTTTACATACCTGCTTTTGTGTGTTTATATTTACACCATCGATTTTGGGGAAAAGTTTCATTTGTTAGAGGTACGGCTTGATAGTTAGATTCATACTCAGTAAATTATCCAGGCCACAGGTCTTGGAGGTGTAGCTGCCAGCTGGGTAAGGGGTCGGCCTTTACACTTAGACCTGTGAACATCTTACAACCTAATTTACCTATTTTGCAGCCATGGCAAAATATACGGGTGGCTGCCCCAAACGTTTTCGATGTCTTTTGACTCTTATTGTGACACCTGGCAGCAAGACAGAAACCATACTTGGTTTAATAGAAACCTATTAAAAGTTGTGAATCTCCCCATAATGTATATATTTATAGGTTTATAGGGTCATTATTGTTAAGTGTGTTGAGTACAGTGAAATTCTTACTTCCATGTGGTAAGTAGCATAAACCATGGCATTCTCTGACTCCATGATTTGTGAGTATAACTACTTTACTTGGAAACTTCTATCTTCCTTGCTTGAAAAATGGCAGGTAACAGGGTACAATAATGAGAAAATATGTAAACATATAGAGTGATTTTGCTGTTTTCAATTATAAGCCAATTTATATTACTGACTATTTCTTACTTTCCTAAAGTAATGACTCTCTTCATATTTTCCTTTCATTGTTGATTAATTCAAGTCCTTTATGACCTACTCAGGTTAAATGATAAATATCACAAGCCCGTAAGTCCTGAACAATCTCAAAAATGCCCACTGAGGTGATTTACCATGAATCCTCAGCTAGTAATAGGTCCAAACAAAGGATCATCATGAAATAGAACATTTACTCATATAAAAGTGCTCAGAACAAAAAGCAAGCTCATTCGAACACAAAAGGCAATAAAGAATTGCCAGAAAGAACAAAAGCACTCCAAGGAAAAACAAGTCCAAATCACAAATCCAAAGAATTGTCAAAATACAAACCTTAGAGGTCAAAAATCCAGAAAATTGAACAATAAGCATAGAAAATCACTAAACCAACAAACTCATCTGACTGTGGGTTGACCCCCTTTTATAGGGCTGAGGGCAGTGCCTTGCAGTGATGGGCAGGTGGCCTCACCTCTTGGGGAGCCACACACAAGGCTCAAGGAATGTAATCAAAGCGTAAATACGTAGACAAAATAAAATACAAAAAATGAAGCACATAAACAGAAATAAAATTAAATAAAAAATACAAGCAAAAGAATTTAAAAAATAACAACGAAAACATTTGATCCCCAGCCAGGCCAGGTATGCTGGCAGAAATGTAACAATAAATTGGTCAAAATCTCTCTTACTCAAAGTGATAATCTCAAAGTGATATTTTCTTTCATGACTTCCTTTAAACAAACAAAGTCAGATACTTTCACTATCATTTTGCTATTATTAGTAAAATGAATATTATTCACCAAATACATTTAATCATTTCAATGATTCCTCTTCCTCCTCCCGGCAAATATTAAACCTTCAATCTTTAGGACTCAGGCGCCGCCACGAGTGGCAGCCTTTCCAGCAGCTCCGTGTACGACTTTATCTTTCTACATTTCTACCTTTTTCTCTATTTCATTGATCACTCCTACCACTTTCTTTTATGTGGACTCGTTCCCTGGACACTTTTTACTACTTTTTACTACTTGGACATGGATTTTTACACACCAAGACTCGTCTATTCAAGTAGTCAACTTCAAGCGCTGAGAACAAATGCCTGCACTGGTGTGCCTTCTGTGATCCTGGGAAATGTGAATTCACTACCAAATAAGATCGAAGAACTGGCCGCGCTGGTGAAAAATGTCAGAGAATGCAGTTCAACAGAGAATGCAGTTTGTTGTGTTTTTGCGAAACGTGGCTAACAACTAGCATCCCAGATGCTAACGTGTAGCTACCCAGGTTTAGCACAGTTAGAGCGGACAGAGACACAAATACCTGCGGGAAGCGGAAAGGAGGAGGACTCCCTCTCTATGTGAATACAAGGTGGTGCAACTCTGGACATGTAAACGTCAAAATCTCCACTTGCTGCAGGGACATCGAATTGTTGGCCGTAAGTCTACGTCCCTATTACTTGCCCAGAGAGTTTGGACACATCATTGTTGTTACTGTTTACATCCCTCCTCGGGCAAACGTGGAGATAGCGGGTGACATCATTCATTTCGCTGTTGTTAAATTACAAACACAGCACCCTGAGGCACTTGTGCTAATCACTGGAGATTTTAACCTTGTGACGCTGGACAAAACATTACCTGCCTTCTCCCAGTATGTGGATTGTAACACCCGGGGAAATAGGACTATTGACCTACTGTATGCAAACGTTAAAGACGCATACAGCGCCACCCCGCTGCCTGCACTTGGGAAAGCAGATCATAACCTGGTTCTGCTTCAGCCTCACTACAAACCAAGAGTGAGGGAGCTACCTACAACCACACGCTCATTCAGGAAGTGGTCCCCTGAGGCAGAGCAGGCTCTGAGAGACTGCTTTGGAACTACGGACTGGGATATCCTGCAGGGATCACATAGTGAGAACATTGAGGAGGTTAGGTTGTTGACTGCACTGCTGACTACATCAACTTCTGTATGGACATTGTAGTTCCAGTAAGAACAGTACCTGCTATGCTAACCACAAGCCATGGATTACAAGTGACATCAAGGGCCTTTTGAACCAGAAGAAAAGGGCTTTTAAAGGCGGTTATCAGCATGAGCTCAAGCGCGTGCAGAAGGAACTCCGAGTCCAGCTCAGGGCGGCGAAGGAGCAGTACAGGAAAAAGCTGGAGCAGAAGATGCAGAACAACAGCATGAAGAAATGGGACGAGATGAAGATCATCACTGGCTGCAGCTCGAAGCAGTGTGTCACCATCGAGAGAGATGTGGAGAGAGCAAACCAGATGAACAACTTCTTTAGCAGGTTTGACCACCCTAACCCACTCTCACCTCAGAGAACTGCACTCTCCACCCATCCTTCTGCTGATACCAGCATAGGAGAGAGTTTCCCCCCACCCACAATTACAGCAGCCCAGGTAAGCAGAGAGCTGAGAAGACTTCGTGCCAGCAAAGCAGCAGGTCCAGATGGAGTATCGCCCCGACTGCTGAAGGCCTGTGCGCTGGAGCTGGGGAGTCCTCTACAGCGCATCTCAACCTGAGCCTGGAACAGGGGAGAGTCCCGAGGCTTTGGAAAACATCTTGCATCACCCCAGACCCAAAGGTATCACATCCTAGTGGGCTGAATGACTTCCGGCCTGTTGCTCTGACGTCGCATGTGATGAAAACCATGGAGCGGCTGCTGCTTCACCACATGAGGCCACAGGTCTGCCACGCCCTCGACCCTCTGCAGTTTGCATACCAGGAGAAGGTGGGAGTGGAGGATGCCATCATCTATATGCTACACTGATCCCTCTCCCACTTGGACAGAGGCAGTAGTGCAGTAAGAATTATGTTTCTGGACCTTCAACACCAACCAACCTCTGCTCCTTAGGGACAAGCTGACTGAGATAGGAGTAGATTCATACCTGGTTGTGAACTATCTTACAAACAGACCTCAGTATCTGCGTCTCGGGAACTGCAGGTCTGACATTGTGGTCAGCAACACAGGAGCGCTGCAGGGGACTGTACTTTCTCCGGTCCTGTTCAGCCTATATACATCAGACTTCCAATACAACTCAGAGTCCTGCCACGTGCAAAAGTTCGCTGATGACACTGCTATCATGGGCTGCATCAGGAGTGGGCAGGAGGAGTATAGGAATCTAATCAAGGACTCTGTTAAATGGTGCGACTCAAACCACTTACATCTGAACACCAGCAAAACCAAGGAGCTGGTGGTGGATTTTAGGAGGCCCAGGCCCCTCCTGGACCCTGTGATTATCAGAGGTGACTGTGTGCAGAGGGGGCAGACCTATAAATACCTGGGAGTGCAGCTGGATGATAAATTGGACTGGACTGCCAATACTGATGCTCTGTGCAAGAGAGGACAGAGCCGACTATACTTCCTTAGAAGGCTGGCGTCCTTCAACATCTACAATAAGATTCTGCAGATGTTCTATCAGACGGTTGTGGCGAGTGCACTCTTCTACACAGTGATGTGCTGGGGAAGCAGCATAAAGAAGAAGGATGCTTTACGCCTGGACAAACTGGTGAGGAAGGCAAGCTCTATTGTAGGCATGGAGCTGGACATTTTGACATTCGTGGCAGAGCGATTGGCGCTGAGCAGGTTCCTCTCAATCATGGAGAATCCACTGCATCCACTAAACAGTATCATCTCAAGACAGAAGAGCAGCTTCAGCGAGATACTGCTGTCACTGCCCTGCTCCACTGACAGACTGAGGAGATCATTCCTCCCTCACACTATGCGACTCTTCAGTTCCACTTGGGTGGGTAAACGGTAACATTATACAAAGTTATTGTCTGTTATACCTGCATTTTTATCACTCTGTCATTTATTGTTTTTTATCAGTATGCTGCTGCTGCTGGAGTATGTGAATTTCCCCTTGGGATTAATAAAGTATCTATCTATCTATCTATCTATCTATCTATCTATCTATCTATCTATCTATCTATCTATCTATCTATCTATCTATCTATCTATCTATCTATCTATCTATCTATCTATCTATCTATCTATCTATCTATCTATCTATCTATCTATCTATCGCTGCTTCGAGCTCCTGTCTCTGTCTAGAATTTAATTCAGTGCCAAAGTTAAGGATATTTTTCTGAGCAAAGAAGGAGCGGGGCTGAATGAAGGAGGGATCAGGAATCCTTTCCTCTACGGTTTCAGCAAGTTTACATGATATACTCGCTTGCTCAGTCAATGATGGATGGGTTTTTTTCACCAAATAATTGATGAGTCCTTTCCTCTCCTCAACTTCATAGGGGCCCTGCCAATAGGCTAGCAACTTAGAGTGGGAGGTAGGAACTAAAACCATGACCCAATCCCCCGGATTGAATTCTCATAGAGTCGTACCATGGTCATAATAGTGGGCCTGTGCTGCTTGCACCTCTTCCATGTGAGTTTTTAAAATGGGTTGAATTTTTCCAAATCTATCGTGTCACTGTGCAATATATTCTAATATATCAGTAGAGGGAAGAGCCTCTCTTTCCCAACCTTCTTTTAAAATATCCAATATTCCCTGAGGTTGTTTTCCATATAATAATTCAAAAGGTGAGAACCCCGTAGAGGCTTGTGGAACTTCCTGATAGGCAAAGAGTATGAGGGGGAGGAGCTGATTCCAGTTCCTCCCGTTCCCACTAACCACCTTGCAAAGCATCTGCTTGAGAGTCTGATTAAACCTCTCTACTAGACTGTCGTTTTCAGGATGATACACCATGATCTTTAAGTGCACACAACCCCCTCTTCTTCCTCCAGCTGCATTCCTCCTCATGCCCAAACGGTATGTCCGCCCACAGATCCGGGGAATTCAGAACAGGCTCTGGTTTGTAAGGGAGAGGCAGATTTTCTGGGATGTAATCCCCATAGCATCTGCTAAAGGACCATTCTGCTCTCCCAGATTGAGAGGCTGTCCTAGATGTTTCTATGAGCTCATCCATGTTTTGAAAGTCTCCCCAGACCGGCTGGGTGAAATGCTCAGGAAGTTTTGTTAGCAGGAGAAAGCAGGCAACCTGCTGTACAATCTGGACTGGTGTACAATCAAAAGACCTTAGCCAAAATGCTGCTTTTCTCTAGAGAGCAAAGTCTTGCTCCTGGGTCGGCCGCTCTGGGTTGAATGTCCAGTTTTTTACTTTCCTCACCTGCTAGTCTGGGGATGCCCCACATTTAACTAGAGTATTTAACTCTAATGGGGGGAACAGTTCTCTCATCTGAGTGGACATAATAAGTCCCCTTCAATTCCCCCATAGGAACCACCCCACTTCTGTGTGTCTCTCCCATACTCTCCCTATGTTTCTTGGACAGCCTAGACAAGTATATTGGGAGTGGAGCCTGCACCGGGTCTTTCCTGACCACGGGACAAACCCCCCACTCGGAAACTTGGCCCCGGTACTCTCCCACATGATAAATGTTCAGGTCCTGTCCCTGTTTCTTCTGGGCATCCATCCTGCCGACTATGCCACTGTCAGAATAAGACACAGGAAACATCAAAGGTTTGGGGCAGCCACCCATATAATATCCCTGGCTGCAAAATGGGTATGTTTTCCAAGTGTTGCGCATGGTACAATGTCCAAAACAGAACTGATTTGACTTTGGCAAAATGGTGGCTTTAAAAGCTGAGCTCAGAAGTATTGTCACTCGTGTCCCCGGGACCGGAAGTGATGTTGTCTAGACCGGCAGTACCAGAAGTGACATCATTAATGGCCCCAGTACCGGAAGTGACATCATCAATGGTGCCAGCACTTAGTGGGATTTCCAGAGGATAGTCTGCAGAGAACAGAGAGACAGAGTTAGTGCAGCTCACCACACTTTCCATTATACAAATATCCCTGTATAAACAAATCCTCATAGCATTTAAATAAAGAAAAGACTTAAAACACCAAAACAAAAGTAATACAAAATATATGAGATTGTTGTTACTCCAAATGAGTACCATTATAAATATAAAATATATATTTTAATGACAAGACTTGTTATTCTGAAAAAATAGCACAAAACCTGCAATTTTATATGATAGTTACCATTAGTGCTTATTATTTTTCTAATTTCTTTGATTTCTTTAATTAAAGCCAAAAAGCTGTTGACTTTAACTCTCTAAAATTATTAGTAAAGATCAGGTGATATATAAGCTAAATTACATATTCTGGATAAACAAATTTAAGCTTCAGATGAAATGTGATAAACAGACCAAATGCTATGAAGGATCACAGCACAAAAATGTTTGCCAAAACACTTTTCAGATATGCACAGCGGGGCATAATCAAAATTTATGCTCAGAAGCACAGAACATGCATTGTAACTTCACTGTGTAACCCACATAATATCTTAACTTTATTAAGGGTGTAATCTAAAAATGTAATTTCATTTGAAACAAATAGCAAACAAGGTCATATTATTATAATCAGTTGAATTAAGCAATACGGGCTAAACTGACTCACTAGCAATGAACAAGGCTGACTGTGTACAGTCTGTTACAGTGAGTCAGTTATATATTCAGCTGACCATTTATTTTAGTTTTGGATGAAACACAGCATTCCAAAAACTTCAGCATTAGTTTCTGCCACAAATGAACCCATAATCAAAACTTAAACATAGTGCCCATTTTATGCTGTTATGGCGTATGCAGATTGGGAAAATGAACATCTTGCCTGAAGAAGTGGCCTGAGTTGCCTCGAAAGCTTGCATATTGTAATCTTTTTAGTTAGCCAATAAAAGGTGTCATTTTGCTTGGTGGGCGGCATGGTGGCGCAGTGGGTAGCGCTGCTGCCTCGCAGTTGGGAGACCTGGGGACCTGGGTTCACTTCCCAGGTCCTCCCTGCGTGGAGTTTGCATGTTCTCCCCGTGTCTGTGTGGGTTTCCTCCCACAGTCCAAAGACATGCTGGTTAGGTGGATTGGCGATTCTAAATTAGCCCTAGTGTGTGCTTGGTTTGTGTGTGTCCTGCGGTGGGTTGGCACCCTGCCCGGGATTGGTTCCTGCCCTGTGTTGGCTGGGATTGGCTCCAGCAGACCCCTGTGTTCGGATTCAGCGGGTTGGAAAATGGATGGATTTTGCTTGGCTTTTCTCAACTTTTTTTAAAAGGTTACTGTACTCAATTCTAACTTAAAGTTCTGAAGAATGTGTTCCTTTAAAGTTGTGTGCAGACAGACTCGCACTGCTCTATTTATACTGAGATTCACTCCTGAACTCATATGCTATTTGCATTTACTTGCATTAATTTTTCTACAGTGTTTTTAATACAGGTGATTACAAGCAGACTTGCACTCTGGGAAAACACCACTGTATCAGGAAGAATACAAGGTTACTAAGTATAGTCAGTTATCAGTGAGAGTGGAGGTGCAAGTGGCTAGTTGCAGGCTAATTTTATTCATTAAACCCCAAGAACATACTATTGCTAAATGAAAGTTGAAGGCTCTTTTGTATTCCACAGGCCAGAAGAAATTTGCTGTTCTTCTCAACTCCCACAAATGTCTTAAAAAAATTTCACTTTGCATCTTTAGTTTTGTTACAGATATAAAGGGCAGCCAGCTTTTTCTTAATGAGAACCTTACTGTGAAGTCTGAAATTCTAGGCAGCAAATACTGTCAGCAAACATATCACTAGGCATTTCATATGTCTAATTGTAAATTTCCAGAGTGATAATGAGTTTTATTTTTCAGTAGCTTTCATGTTAATTTTCCTTTTTGTCATTAATTGAAATATTTAGCTTCCATATTATTTAGTGTTTAATTGATTATTGAATACTACATTTGTGTATTTTTCTATTTTTGACTTTTGAAATCTGTAATTAAATTGATGAATAAATTAACTAAATTGGATTTAATTTTGAGTTTCAGAAGGATTTTTGTAGTCATGTACTATAATAAAATGCCAGAGCTTATAAAACAAAAACAAAACCAAAAAAAAAACAAACTGTTGAACACATGGTTTAAAAGCTAGAATAGCTATTTAAAGACAGCGTTGTTGTTAATTTTTTGCTTACTGAAAGTTTAAAGATAAATTCATTCATTTCTTTAACAGTTTTATTAGAGAAATATTTGGAATGTCAAAGAGACATTTACTTTACTTTAATTTTAAGCAAAGTAGTTAAGTGTTAGGGCTAAGAAATAACAAGTGATAAATGAGGCAGTTAATACTTTGTTGCTTTTTTGCAAAATGTATTGCTGCAGGCCTGGGGCTACCAGACAACTTCCACTATCAGTTGACTGAATCTGCTAATTGGATTTACATTTACAACTCCAGCTGAAATAGCTAGCTAAGGGTCACCTAAAACCATAAACACAAATATAGTAGAAAAGAAGGGCATTAAAACCTCAATGAAGGTCATAATCAATTAATGACTACCTGTGTCTTCTGAGCCAGAGATCGGTTCTGAAGAGCTAGTTTAATGAACATAGCTCTTCTGTAGTCATATCAGGGAGTGATCCTGTACTTCAATGGTTCCTGTTAACAGGGTGTGTGCAGGGTTTGTTGCTGACATTCCTATTAGGGGGTGCCATTAATTCTAGTGCAGGTTCTCCATCTGGAGACCTTCCAGTCTTCTTAAGGAAGTCTTCCAGGAAGGGGTCTCCAGTCTTGTTGAATGACTCATCATTAGGTGGTATTCTAGAACTTCTGTCAGCAGCCATGTCACAGGAAACTCTTTAGTCCAGTTTCATGCCTTTTAAAGGGAGTGTTCTTTGACATTTGTTAAGATGTGTCTGGAATCCTCATGAGCAGCAGTAGGGCCTTGTCTAAATATACAGTATTTATATTCTTGTGGTAGACCACCTGGACCCACTGCAGTTTGCCTATTGGACAAAGATTGGAGTGGAGATGCAATTCTCTATCTGCTCCACAAGGCTTATTCTAACCTGGTTAAAGCTGACAGAACTGTGACGATTCTCTTTTTTGAGTTCTCCAGTGAATTCAGTACCAGCCATCCCTGTTAAGTGGTAAACTCAAAGATATATCAGGTGGATGACCCTGTAGTGTCTTTGACAATGAACTGCCTGTCAGGCAGACTTCAGCTTGTGAGACTCGAGGACTGTGTTTTCGATAAGGATATGAGCATCACTGGAACACCACAAGGAACAGTCCTGTCTCCTTTTCTCTTCATTCTGTACACCTCAGACTATAAGTATAACTTCAGGTCATGTCACTTACAGAAATTCTCAGATGATTCTGCACTTATGGGTGTATTGATATGGGGGATGAGACAAAGTATAGGAGTCAGGTAGAGAACTTTGTTTCTTGGTGCAAAGAGAATTGTCTGCATCTTGACATTAGCAAAACCAAGGAACTTGTTATTGACTTTCACATCACCAAACAACCTCTATGTCCAGTCACTATTCAAGGAGTGGATGTAGCAGTGGTTCACTCCAAGGTGTTCACATTAATGACAAGTTGGACTGGTCTCTGAACATAGGAAAAGTTTGTAAAAAGGGGCAGAGCAGGCTCTTTTTCCTTAGGAGACTGCATTTTTTTAATGTGGGAAATAAAATCTTTCAGATCGTCTATAAGTCTGTGATGGCCTGTGCAATCTAATATGGTGTGGTGTGCTGGGCTGGTAACATCAATTCAAGGGTGGCCCACCAAATCAACAAACTATTTCAAAGGGCAAGACTTTCAGCCAACAAATCATTCAGCAGAAGTGTGTTATAAAACACTACTGGGGCTCCTTTATACACAATAGCAATAAGTAGTATTAAGGCAGGGTGCTTCTGTTTAAATGTCAATCAAAAATGATTGATGACTTGATCTCCCCTCCCCCTCTCCTCTGATTGGTGGATTTAAATGACGCAGCCGCCCCTTTCTTCTGATTGGTGGATTTACATGATGTGTCCGCCTTTTGTCCTGTGATTGGTGAATTCCAACCTGTCCTCTCCCTAACCCCGCCCAGGCCACACCTTAATCCCACCCCATCCACCAGATTGGTCAGGGTTTGTGTCAAGAGCAGTTTGATGGGTGTTGATCCCATCCAGACCCCACCTTAACACTAGAATTACCAGAGCCTACGAAAAAACTCGTAGTTCCATCCCACCTTAAATCGCTTCGCACCTCTCCATCAGCATCTTTTGTCCTGTAAATGTGTCAATAAGCTGCAAGCAGCCTGCTATCACATCCCCCACCACCGCACAGTTTTCTCAGCTCAGGTCTGTTTACCTGCATGTCAGTTGCTTGGAGATGTATAGAGTGAGAAGTCAAGCAAAATGACACCTTTTATAAATACTATTATTATCGTTGTTTGGAACACATGCATTTCATGTGTGTCCCGTGTCTACAACAATCTATGTACAGTAAACACATCGTTAAAACAGAAACGTTTTTCATGTTTTAGTAATAATTGACAAAATGTAGACATTAAGTGTATAATGTGTTAAGCCTGAATTCCAAATATTAAATAAACACTTTCACAAAAGGTACAAATATAACAGAACCAGTGCACTTCTATTCAAGAATATAACTGCAGAAAAAGAACCCGCGTTTAGGGTGTGACATTGACATGCATTTGCTATGACCGCTTCGGTGGCCCAACGATATCAACTGTTGACTGGTAATCACAACTTCATGGGTTCGATCCTGGATGAGTCCGTTTTGAGAAGTGAGCTGCTCTTATTCTTACTATTTTAGAATAAAAACATACATTTGATTTCACTCTGTAACAGCTGGTGTAAATGTATGATACTTGTAAAGGTTAGCTTTGTTTTTTTTTTAATTCAGTTTTATTCTCTCAGTCGCGTTCACGATCCCACCCCATCTGACACTGCTGTTTTCACATAAAGACGCGCTATAACAGAGGTGAACGCAGATCATGACGACAGTTCTACATCGGAGCAAGAACGCACATCACACTTTTGCCGTTGCTGTGCTTTGTACAGTATACACTACAGGGTCTTATGATTAGGCTTATTTTGGACACGTTAGGCAAATCAGGAAGGAACATGTTTTAGTGAATAGTTACATAATATCTATTATATGTGTTAGCACAGTGATTAAAATTTTACTAAAAACTGTGTTGGTTATTCTTTCTTTTAGGTAGTCCATTCTACATATGGCAACTATCATTGAAAACTGCTTTGCCCTTGTTTGTGAAAAATCATCCTTTGTTTTAGTAGCATTCAGGGTGAAGGGGATGTAAGTTTGAGCTGTGATTGCCCATATCCAGATCAAGTAAGTATCACAAATATAAGACAGTAAAAAACTAAATTTACAAACACTAAGTCACAGAGGAAATTAAAAAAAATATTAAAACCAGATCAACAATGGATCACCCCAAGCTCACAGCACACTGCAACTGAACCTGCATGGTTCTGCAGTATATTATTAGCTAAACTGTCATCTATTTAGCCAGTTCCATTGGGTTGCAAAGAGTTGGGGAAAACATTATTTAACATCTGCTAGTTTTATGCTAATTAACATTAGCTTGCTATTGTTATGACCTTGTCTGTCACTGAAAGTTGGTTTTGTGTTCCTCCTGATTCAGGAAGAACATTAAATATTGGAGTTAGGAATATTAACTAGACTGGTAGTCTTGATTGTAATGGCATTTGTGCCAAAATGAAAAATAAATAAATAAATAAAGGTAATTATGAAGTGAATAATCACATGAAAAAGTAGAGTTATAAAGGAGTTATTACAATTTTAAAACTGCAGTGATGTATAAAAAGATTGACTAATTGATAGGTGACAAAACCAGCATGAAAAGAAACCTTTTGAAACAAATAATAAGCTTTTTTCAAATGTGCAATCTGGAATAGTCTGAATAGGAAATATGTCTTTAAGAGTTCATTTTTAAATAAAACTTGCAAAAGCCAAATTAAAAATATTAAATATTAAAACTGAATAAAACACAGAAGTAACATTTAATGATATCAATTAGTGTTAAGTATTATCAAACACTGTGTTCTATTTTATAAAGTTTATTTATTTATTTCATTTAGTTATAAACAAAATTATTGGCTGCGTTTTGCTTTGAAATTGACAATAGTTTGATACAGCTTTAAGAACACTGCACAACAAAGTTTTTGCTTCTTGAACACTGTTGGGTGTTTCTTATAGATTTTTGGGTGCTGATCATGACTATCACATCAAAATTTACCCATCACATACCATTCAGAGACATCTTCAGTTTTGTCATGATTTTTTCTTATATTTGTATCCAAACATTTTCGCTCCCGTAAGTGACTTATCAACAACGGTTTGTGCAGCCTGGGCATGTCCAGGCATGGAATCAGGCCAGGTTGGAAGCTGTTATGTGGAAGTTGAAAATCTGGGCAAGCCTGGGCAGGTCTGAACGAGCTTGACGCTGTCTCATCATGCTATAAAGGTGGCTTGCATACACCGATCTTGCTCATTTGGTTAATATAGATAGTCAGTGTGTATGTATAGTATGAGTATAGTAAAGTATAGTATCTGTAGCAATATAACAGTAAGTAAGCTCAATGCTATAGACATTTTGGTGTTGGGCGATATGTCTTGTCAATGTCGTAACAGCCGTGATACATTCTGCTATATCTGTGGCAAATATATACTTGCGTCTCAGAGATGTTGGATGACTGCTCTAGAGAAGAAAGCTTATCATCTGTATTTCAGCTGCAAAATTGGTGATCAAGACAAGGAATGGGCGCCTCACATTTTCTGTGCGACATGTGCTGTCAGTCTGAGAGCCTGGCTCAGAGGCACTCAAAAGACAATGCCGTTTGCTGTTCCGATGATATGGCGAGAACAGAAAGACTATGTGACGGACTGTTACTTCTGTTTGACTAATGTGTCTGGTTTCTCTGCCAAAAACAAGAAGTCAATTGAATATCCTAATCTGCCGTCAGCAATGAGACCCATGCCACATGACGACAGTCTTCCAATTCCGAAACCACCAGAGGATTGGACCTTAGACGAACCAGATGAAGAAACTGTAATGCAGGGTACTGACAGTGACATTGACCTGGATTTTGAACTGTGCTCATCAGGTGATTCACATCTAATAACACAGTCTGAATTGAACGATTTGGTCAGAGATTTGGTTCTGTGAAAAGCAAAAGCCGAGCTGCTGGGTTCAAGACTGCAGAAATGGTGTTTGCTGTCACTAGGTATGAAAATTTCTGTGTTTTGAGGCCAACATCATGAGATAACTAAATTTTTTGTACAAGTCGACAGTCTCTGTTTCTGTTATGACATTGAAGGATTGTTCTCAGCCTTGGGTTGTGATCACAACCCGGAAGAGTGGTGACTCTTCATTGATTTGTCAGTGTTAAGCCTGAAAGCTGTTCTGCTACACAATGGCAACGTTTATCCTTCAGTACCTGTTGGCTATGCACTACACATGAAAGAAATTGATGAGAATATGGAACTGTTGCTGAAGCACTTCCAGTATAGCAGGTACAACTGGAATATCTGTGGAGATCTTAAAGTCATTGCTCTGTTACTAGGACTGCAGCTTGGCTATACAAAGTACTGGTGTTTCATCTGGGAATGGGACAGCCATGCCAAAGAGTCGCACTATTCTCGACAGAACTGGCCACTTCGTAAAAAGTTAGTTCCAGGACAGAAAAATGTGGCACATGAATCGCATGTAGACTCAGCAAAGATATTTTTGCCTCCTTTTCACATAACACCTGGGACTCATGAAGAATTTTGTGAAAGCACTGAACAAGGAAGGCGAAGGTTTTTGTTATTTAAGACAGATGTTCCCAAGAATAACTGATGCCAAGATCAAAGAGGGCATTTTTGTTGGCCTCCAGATCAGACATGTTATGAGTGACAAGCAGTTTGAAGATCTGTTAGTTGGACCAGAAAAAATTGCCTGGAAAGCCTTCAAAGATGTTGACAATTTTCTGGGCAATTTCAGAGCCCCAAACTACATTCAGTTGGTAGATAAACTTCTCAAAGCATAAAAGTCAATGAAGTGTAACATGTCACTCAAGATTCATTTCCTCCACTCACACTTGGACTTCTTCCCCGCAAATCTCGGTGCTGTCAGTGACGAACACGGTGAAAGGTTTCACCAGGACATTGCTACGATGGAGAAATGATACTAAGGCAACTGGAATCCGTCAATGCTTGCTGACTACTGTTGGACACTGCAACGTGATGCACCAGACATTGAATACAAAAGAAAATCAGGAGCAAAATACTTTTAATTCTGTTGAATTTAATAGCTTATGCGAAACATAAACATGACTAAATACGTTATTGTCAGTAAACATATAAATGTCTATTTCTCAGATTTCCTACGTGATGCAGTAAAACCAAAACTACATTTGTGCATACCCAGTACGTACCTGTCACAATCAGCAAAAACTTTTCAGGAAGCAAGACTTTCAAAAAAATTGTTGTGCTGTGGAATTAGAATGCAAGACAAACCTATATACTTAATAACAAATGTTGCAGTTTCAATAGGTCTATCTTGTATCTCTGTTTATGTTAACCTTTTGACAAGAAACCCTTGGGCCAGAGAAATATACAACATATATTGAAAATGAACAGTGACAACAAGCTAACTAAAAAAAGATGAGTATTCTTGAAAAAGATCTATCCCATCTGGGAGGCTGGCTACACCCCTGACATAATTTTGTTCAGCTATTGTTCTTGGTTACTGGGATTAGTCCACTCTCTACTGAACAATGAAAAAGCTTCTAAAATGGATGTGGTTATGTCTGTGCTTGTAAAGTTTTACAAGTGATTTAATTTGGCCATGGCTCCACTCTAATTGTGCCAGAAGTCAACTTTTTATAGAAGGATAGGCTTTTTATTTTACGAATGTTCTTTGCAGTATGTGGAAGATGTCACTGAAGTCTGCTTATTCTATACATATGATAAAATGTATTCTTGTTTCAGCAAAACACAGGGTGTAGGTAGCAAATGTCTGAGAAGCAGTGATATTAGTGGTTTTGGTTGCCTTCTGGAATGCATAGCCTATTGTAACCTCTCCTTGACGAAATGAGCTTTACTTTACCATTATATTATCCATTAACCACCATTAGCACGTGATACACTAAGCAACTGCATGCAACAATGTGAAATGCTTTGAACGTTTTCCAGCACATACTTGCCTCTTCTCTAACTGGTTATAAATTTGCTTGTTCTCCAACGGCTTACTATTGCATAATCCAACAGCCATTTTCCTCTAGATCGTGAGCCTTTTCAGTCCGGCTTTCACACACAGCACAGCACTGAGACAGCTCTTCTCCATGTAGTTAATGATGTTCTCCAGTCTGCAGATTGTGGTTCACTTAATATTCTCCTCCTTCTTGACCTAAGTGCAGCATTTTACACTTTTAATCATGAAATCCTCCTGTTATGTCTCTCTGCTGTAGGGATCACTGGCTTAGCCCTTCAATGGTTCATATCATATCTTTCAAATAGGCAACAGTTTGTCATACTTGGCCGATATAAATCCTTCACCTCACCTGTGTCGCATGGTGTCCCTCAGGGTTCAGTCCTTTGGTCATTACTCTTTTTACTTTATTCCCATTTCTAATATGTTCGTGGAGGGAGGAGCCTCGGATTCCCATCCTTCTTTTAACATGTCCAAAAGTCCCCGGGGCTGGCGTCCATAGAGCAGCTCAAAAGGGGAGAAGCCCGTGGAGGCTTGGGGCACCTCTCGATAGGCAAAAAGCATAAGCGGCAAAAGTTGGTCCCAATTCCTACCGTCCGCGCTGACTACTTTGCGTAACATCTGTTTAAGCGTCTGGTTAAAACGCTCTACCAGCCCGTCTGTTTGCGGGTGGTAAACAGACGTTTTCAGATGCTTGATACGGAGTAACTTAGTTACCTCCCTGAATGTATCCGAGGTAAAGGGCATACCTTGGTCCGTGAGGACTTCTTTAGGTATTCCCACTCTAGAAAAAAGGGCGACCAATTCCCGTGCGATGTTCTTTGTATTAGCGGAGCATAATGGAACTGCCTCTGGGTACCGAGTCGCGTAGTCAACCATGACTAATATATACTTATAGCCACGGATCGAAGGCTCAAGGTTGTCCGACAAGGTCCATTCCGATTCTTTCAAAGGGGACATCTATCAGGGGAATGGGAATGAGAGGAGCATGGTCCCTCCTAGGAATCTGATGTATCTGACATTCCGGACAGGACTGACAGAAACGTCGGACCTCCTCATTTATTTCCGGCCAATAGAAACGGAGTTTTATCCTCTGTAAAGTTTTTTCGGCCCCGAGATGGGCGCCTAAGAGATGGGCATGAGCTAGTTCACAAACCTCCTGCCGGAAGGTCCGCGGCACTAGCAACAACTTCCGCATCTCGCCTTCGTGACTCGCGACTCGATACAGCAGATCGTTGTCTAGTACAAAGTAGGGCTCCTGTGGCAGGGGAGTGTCTGACAATTGGCCATCTACGGAAACAACAGCATTCCGGGCAAACTTCAGGGAATCATCATTCCACTGTTCCATTTTAAATGAGGCAGGCGTGGATCTAAATAAATGGGTCATGTTATCCACCCATAACAAGACCCAACTTGGCAACAGGAGTGGTTTTTATACTAGCGCTTTTATTTTTCGACCAGGTGTTTCCCAATATTACCGGGAAGGGGGGTTCGGGTAGCACTGCCACTGATACTCGATTTAAGTCCCCCTTCCAGGAAATATAACAATTAACGGACCTATACGATCTGGTCTCCCCATGTACACACATAATTTTTATGTGTTGGTTTAGCCATTGTCGCGGTAGTACATACGAGCAACAATGGTGATATTGCTCCCGGTATCGAACAAGGCGAGTACAGCATATCCATTTATTAACACCACTCCCGTATTTGGGATTGCCAAGGGATTGGACAGAGCACAGTACCTCTCAGGAGCGGCCCAGCTGCAGTCCATCGGTTCCACATTCAATGGGCAGGATGGTAGGAGGTGGCCGGCCTCACCACACTTGAAACAGCGCGGTGGGCCTGTCTTGTCTCGGGGCTTCGCCGGTGCTTCCGCAACGCCGCGGGTGGGCTCAGGGACGGTGGCGCGTCCCTGTCGTGCACTGCGAGCCAGCTTTTCCGACCCCCCGGTTCGGTGTACCACGAGCTGATGCTCCAGGACCTCTAGGAGGCCCTTCATATCCCTATAGGGATGTCGCCGGACCTGCTGGGCGAGATAACTCAGCGTTCACTAGACCCTCACATGCCACTTGTTCGACTACACAGCGTGCCTGGGGTCCCTCTGGCTGTAGCCAGCGGTCCATTTTGCCCCCAAAATCGAAAGCCTGGGCTCGGGCAGGGCGATCCGGGTCAAACTACCAATTACGCCACTCACTCGCCTGCTGGTCCGACATGATGCCGTAGCGACTAAGGATCTCTCCTTTGAGGAGGTCATAACTCGCGGCCTCCTCCTCGGGAGGTCATAATAGGCCTGCTGCGCGGCGCCCTTCAAGTATGGCGCGAGAATGGACGCCCACTCCGCCCGCTGCCACTGGTTCTGGGAGGCGGTCCTCTCGAAGATGCCCAGGTAAGACTCGATATCATTTGTCTCCGACAACGGTACAATTGAGGGAGGCGGAGGTCGGGCAGGCTCTGGTCTTACCACTTCAGCTGATGCGAGTCGAGCTTTGGTCTCCTTCAACTCGCGCTTCATTGCGGCTTGCTTGTGTTGTAGAGTCTGGAGCTGTGTCACCATCTCGGTCAAGACTGCGTTTAGGTCCTGTCCTTCAGACATATTTTTGAACTGTATTTATCCTGCCGGCTACGCCACTGTAAATGAAAACACAACAAAGCATAAAGGGTTGGGGTTTTCCGGCCCCGTATACTGTAAACAGAAGTAAATTTTTCAGTCAGGGTATAGTACATCATACACAACAGACATTAACATGGCGGAATGGGGGAGCCTTTATGGAGAGGGACCGGAAATGAGTAGCGAAGGCTGCTGGGAAGGAACCAAGATGGATGCTGGGATGTTGACGTCATCAGGGGTTGACAGGGGGAATGCAGAAGTGGTACTGCGTGGTTAGTTACTCGAGGTGGATTCATGGCGGTGGTGTTTCCTTCTTTCTGCTGAAACAAAGAGAGAGAGGTTAGTACCCCGCCATTCCCTTCTGGCATGCGGTTTTATGTAACAGTTTGGGTCCTTCCGCGGCTTCCTAAGCGCACATGTGTGACAATATATACAAATTAGCTTATCGGGAACATCAAAAAAACTACTCCAGGGCACTGACCACTGCCAGATCTCAATACTATTCAAATTTAATCAACAACAGTTCTGGAAATTCCAAACAACTTTTTTCCGTGATAAACCATTTACTCAATCCTCACACCTATGCCTGTAATAATTTCACAGAGGAGCAGTGCAATAATTTTATTGAATATTTCACCTCTAAAGTGGACAGCATCCGCTCCTCATTGTCTGCCTCCAGCCCTCCATCGCTGGATGTTTCTACATCAAAGCCAATGGGCTGCCTTTTCCAGTTCCTCTGTACCACAGTTAAAGAAGTTGAGGACATCATACAGAGGATACGACCTTCAACCTCTTCATTGGACCCTTTTCCTACTCCTCTGATAAAAGCTAATGTATCAGCTATAAGCCCTCTTATTGCTGACATCATTAATCACTCTCTCCAGAGCGGCTTAGTCCCACTGGCCAAAAATTAGACCTCATTTAAAAAAATCCTCTTTGGATCTTGAAGTGATAGCAAACTATCGTCCGATCTCCAACCTTCCATTTTTGTCTAAGGTTTTGGAAAAGGTTGTTTTGGTTCAGCTTCAGGATCACCTCAAAAAATTCAATCTGTTTGAAAAATTTCAGTCTAGTTTCCGAACTTCTCACAGCAGCCCTGGTCAGAGTCACCAATGACCTCCTGATGGCTGCTGACCAGGGCTCTCCATCCTTTGACTCCTTATCCTCCTGGATCTTACAGCTGCATTTGATACGGTAGATCATAATATTCTCCTTCATCATCTTCACTATACAATTGCACTTTCTGGCATTGTTTTCGAGTGGTTCAAGTCCTCTCTTACAGACAGGACTGAGCATGTGGCCTTGGTGGATTCTAAATCTCATAACCACACTGTCACCTGTGGAGTCCCACAAGGATCAGTCCTTGGGCCGACCCCCTTTAATATCTATATACTACCCCTGGATCACATCATCTTTAAGCATAGAGTTTCATTCCATTGCTATGCTGATGATATGCAGCTCTATGTGAGACTGGATTCGACTTCTCTTACACCTCCATCAACTTTTTCCTCTTGCTTGGATGAGATTGAGGCCTGGATGTCCAAGAACTTCCTCAAGCTGAACAGCACCAAAACGGAAGCTCTTTTAATTGGCACCCCCTATCAACTTCATTCCTCTGTAAATTGTATTTCCTTTTCTGACTGTACCATTACCCTCTACCCTTCTGTTACAAATCTGGGTGTCAAGTTAGACTTCCATCTGTCATTTGATATACATATCCATCACCTTTGTAAAATTGCATTCCTTCATCTCTGAAACATAGCCAAACTCTGTCCCTACCTCTCCCTCTGTGATGCTGAAAAGCTGGTTCATGCCTTTGTCTCATCCAGACTGGACTATTGTAAAGCACTCCTCATTGGGATACCCAACAAGAGCCTTCAAAAGCTCCAACAAATTCAAAATAGTGCTGCAAGAATCCTGATGAGGGTGCAGAAATATGAACATATCTCACCAATCCTTCGGTCACTTCATTGGCTCCCTATCCATCTCTGTATCGAATACAAACTCTGTTTGTTTACTCACCAGTGTATCCATGGAAATGCTCCACAATATTTTAAAGAACTTCTTATATTACAATCCAATACAAAAAACCTGCATTTTACAAATACCCACCACCTTTGCCCCCCTGTGACCAAACTTCATACAATGGGTGACTGAGCCTTTGCAGCCACTGCTCCACAGCTCTGGAATGCCCTACCAGAGAGCCTGAGAACACAACAGATTGTGGGTTATTTTAAAAAACAGCTAAAGACTTTTCTATTTAGGAAAGCATATTAACAAGAATGCTATAATTATTGTTGTTAAATCTGTGTTTTTATCTTACCTTGCCTTTGTTTAATCTTTTTATGTTGCACTTTGAGATTTACTGCTAATGTAAAATGCCCCTATAAATAAAATGCATTATTATTTATTATTATTATATCTCTGTTATGTTGACCGTTAAAGAATAAATATTATAGAATCTTTTGCACTCTCCATTACAATATCCATACTACCCAGTAGGAAGTTTGACAATTAAGTGGAGACCATTTAGTTTGTCAGACTCATGTGGTTAGTGAACAAGTACATATTCTAAAATATCTTATCCAGATGAGTTGTCTTTTTTTTGTTAGCATGTTGGCACTGCTCATTTTCAATATACTGTATGTTGTACAGTATATTTCCCTGGCCCAAGGGTTTCTTGTCAAAAGGTTAAAATAAACAGAGATACAAGATAGACCTATTGAAACAGCAACATTTGTTATTAAGTGTATAGGTTTGTCTTGCATTCTAATTCTTAAAGCTGTATCAAACTACAGTAATCCCTCCTCGATCGCGGGGGTTGCGTTCCAGAACTCCCCGCGTAAGGTGAAAATCTGTGAAGTAGAAACCATATGTTTATATGGTTATTTTTATATTGTCATGCTTGGGTCACAGATTTGCACAGAAACACAGGAGGTTGTAGAGAGACAGGAACTTTATTCAAACACTGCAAACAAACATTTCTCTCTTTTTCAAAAGTTTAAACTGTGCTCCATGACAAGACAGAGATGACAGTTCTGTCTCACAATTAAAAGAATGCAAACATATCTTCCTCTTCAAAGGAGTGCGTGTCAGGAGCAAAGAATGTCAGAGAGAGAGAGAGAGAAAAAAAGCAAACAATCAAAAATCAATAGGGCTGTTTGGCTTTTAAGTATGCGAAGCACTGCCGGACAAAGCAGCTGCACGGAAGGGAGCAATGTGAAGATAATCTTTCAGCATTTTTAGACAAGCGTCCGTATCATCTAGGGGTGCGAACAGCCCCCCTGCTCACACCCCCTCCATCAGGAGCAGAGAATGTCAGAGCAAGAGAGAGAGAGAGAGAAAAGCAAACAATCAAAAATCAATACATGCTGTTTGATCTTATAAGTATGCGAAGCACCATGCTGGAAGCATATCGCTTGACAAAGCAGCCACATGTAAGCCCAGCAAGGAAGGGAGCAATTTGAAGGTAATCTTTCAGTGTTTTTTGAGCAGCGGCCGTATCCTCTAGGGGTGCGAACAGCCCCCGTGCTCACAATATATTTGAGGAGTTTTATTTAATATGTAATATGCGCTCTGGTTGGATAGCTTCTCAGCCATCTGCCAATAGCGTCCCTTGTATGAAATCAACTGGGCAAACCAACTGAGGAAGCATGTACCAGAAATTAGAAGACCCATTGTCTGCAGAAATCCACGAACCAGCAAAAAATCCGCGATATATATTTAAATATGCTTACATATAAAACCCGCGATAGAGTGAAGCCGCGAAAGTCGAAGCGCAATATAGCAAGGGACAAGTAAACCCCGCAATTCGCTAGTGAATCGGAAATCCTAGAATGGCAATCAGTTTCTGTTCCGTCTGATATGTGGATGGATGACATATCATGGAGGGCGGGTGCGTCTGGGGAAATGTCATATAATCCAATAGGCATATCTGTACTAAAGCGGTTTCGTTTTGTGGAGACGTGAGTCTGTTGCCTTCGCTGACACCAACCGCTTGAACAGGTTGTGTTGTTTGGGGGCCACCTACTGACTCTGGGAGGCCGCTGCGTCTGAAAGTGGGGTGAGCGCCACAGCGCAATATGCGCCTCGGTGGGAAGCCGCTGCGTGAAGACATATCATGGAGGGTATATGCGGTGGTGTGGGCAGTCGCGTCCGGGCGGCCGTACAACCTGGCGTGCACACTTTACCTCAGGTGTAGTTCACAGGTCGTAGTCTCGTTTCTGTGTTTTCTTTGGTTTGAGCCGCGACTCCTTTCGCAAGCGTGTTGTAGGCGTGCACGTTGTCACAGTTGGTTTGAGCTGTGACTCCTTTCGCAAGCGCGTTGTAGGCGCGCGCGTTGTCACAGCATGGACGTTTGGTTTGAGCTGTGACTCCTTTCGCAAGTGGGTTGTAGGCGCGCGCGTTGTGACAGTTGGTGTGTGCCGTGACTCCTTTCGCAAGCGCGTTCTAGGCACGCGCATTGTCACAGCATGGACCTTTGGGGTTTCCGATGAGCCCTGCACCCATCCGGTTTACAACCTTCGGTTAGTAATATGGATTACTGTATTGTTAATTTCAAAGCAAAATGCAACCAATAATTTTGTTTATAACTAAATGAAATAAATAAATAAACCTTATAAAATAGAACACAGTGTTTGATAATACTTAACACTAATTGATATCATTAAATGTTACTTCTGTGTTTTATTCAGTTTTAATATTTAATATTTTTAATTTGGCTTTTGCAAGTTTTATTTAAAAATTAACTCTGTAAGACATATTTCCTATTCATACTATTCCAGATTGCACATGTGAAAAAAGCTTACTCCTAACTCCAATATTTAATGTTCTTCCTGAATCAGGAGGAACACAAAACCAACTTTTAGTGACAGACAAGGTCATAACAATAGCAAGCTAATGTTAATTAGCATAAAACTAGTACATGTTAAATAATGTTTTCCCCAACTCTTTGCAACCCAATGGAACTGGCTAAATCGATAACAGTTTAGCTAATAATATACTGCAGAACACGCAGGTTCAGTTGCAGTGTGCTGTGAGCTTGGGGTGATCCATTGTTGATCTGGTCTTAATATGTTTTTTAATTTCCTCTGTGACTTGGTGTTTGTAAATTTAGTTTTTTACAGTCTTATATTTGTGATACTTGCTTGATATGGATATGGGCAATTCAATTTTTCATTTTGGAATAATAATGTTTAGCTGAACTCTGACCTTGACAATGATCACTGCACAAAACCCTGGTCATTTGACTTGATTTCAAGATGAATGCAGACACTTCTTGATTCTTTGAATCACAGCTCAAACTTACATCCCCTTCACCCTGAATGCTACTAAAACAAAGGATAATTTTTCACAAACAAGGGCAAAGCAGTTTTCAATGATAGTTGCCATATGTAGCATGGACTACCTAACAGAAAGAATAACCCACACAGTTTTTAGTATAAATTTAATCACTGTGCTAACACATATAATAGATATTATCTAATTATTCACTAAAACATGTTCCTTCCTGATTTGCCTACCGTGTCCAAAATAAGACTAATCATAAGACCTGTCATGTATATGCTCAAATAACTTACAACTTACTATAACCATTCTTATTTTTCAGGGTATCATAACTGATGTAAAACGGAATGCTATTACCAAGCATTAACAGAATTTCTAAAACTTTGTATTATACAAAGCACCCTGAGTACCAAAGTGGTTATAGCATGTTGATGAAAATGCTGTTTTAAATTAAAGTCTGAACAAGATAACTATTTTCTATTCAACATATAAAATGTTTAGTAAATAAAGAGAGAGAATAAATATAATTTATAACAAAAATGGAACACCGATGGATAGCTGAATAACCAAGTAGTACTAGGGTGTTGTACCGTGTTAGCCATTATGAATGTAGAGAAAAGCCAAGCAAAATGACACCTTTTATTGGCTAACTAAAAAGATTACAATATGCAAGCTTTCGAGGCAACTCAGGCCCCTTCTTCAGGCCTGAAGAAGGGGCCTGAAGAAGGGGCCTGAGTTGCCTCGAAAGCTTGCATATTGTAATCTTTTTAGTTAGCCAATAAAAGGTGTCATTTTGCTTGGCTTTTCTCTGAATAACCAAGGAAATCTAATTTAACTTGAAGTGCCACAAAGTGCTTTACAAATAAATCCCTACAACATAAATCTACAAACAGAAAGGCCCAATCGCAGTGGTGAGATGGAGGCAAAGCTGACATACTGAGTGAACTTAACAATGCACAAGATGGAAAAAGGAGGTACCAGATTAAAAAAAAGAAAATGAAATCCTGATACTCAATCGGCCCTGACTAGTACCATGTTAATATATTGGATACTCTGTGCCTGGTGAAGTAGCTTAAAACATACCTCAGTAACACGTGTACTCAACCCTCTGCTGAAGAAGCATCATTGCGCTGTTAAAAAACTCAGCGATAAAAAAATTACCATTAAAAAAAATAAAATCCTTTTAAATCAGAAAGGAGGATTTCTCTGAGCCCTATTAAGTGCGGCCATTCCTTTCATTACTAGTTTAATAGGTTCAAGAGTATAAATATGGAATACACGCGCAACATGTACTTGGTACCTCAACAACAAATGGCTCAATTGCAACAGAAAGCCCCAGCTTCCAGTGACCTTTTAAGTGCTACTGAAATTGAACTGGATAAACAAATGAAATTCATACTTGAACGCAGTGACTTCAGCGCTGATGCAAAAGTAAAATTTTATACGACCATCTTGCAAAGATATCTCACCTTTGTGAAAAAAGCGGATAAAGAAACCAGCACAATAGTGACATGGAATTCGCTTTTCTTCTCCGAGTATAGTCAGAAAAATTTATGGATGAAAACTTTTTTAAAATCTAAAGACGTAAATAAAAACAGACAGCTTGGTCGAGACAAAAACTAATTGATTGGAATGCCCGTTTTAGTAAAAGAAAAAACTAATATTGCTTGCTTCAGTAATATGAACATTGTATTTGTACATTAATCATTATACACATAGATAGATAGATAGATAGATAGATAGATAGATAGATAGATAGATAGATAGATAGATAGATAGATAGATAGATAGATAGATAGACAGATATTATATATATATATATATATATATATATATATATATATATATATATACTGTGTATATATACCGAAAAGAGAGGGATTTTTTGAAAGCATACTTTAAAATAAGGAGAGTGATTTCTTTTAGCATATGTGTGCCCTTTGACCTGTTTTAAGTGGGCAACTGTGTAATAGGTTGGTGTCTGGCTGAACGCTTATTTATATATACCGAAAAGAGCAGGATTTTTTTGAAAGCATAATTTATCATAAGGAGAGTGATTTGTTTTAGCAGTTGTATGCCCTTTGACCCGTTTTAAGACCACTTTACATTTACAACAGGAAGATATGAACTTATGTTAAAGACTGGTATGTGTGAACCTGTTCTTGTGTCAGCTGCCCAAGTACGCGTATCAGCAAAAGAAAAGCTAATCTTACATAGAGTATTTCACATAATGTTTGAGCAGGGCATAGAGCTGTGAGTTGCTGAAGTGGGAGTCACCCCTTCTGGCATCCCGCGCCAGAAGAGAAGATGAGTCTCCACCTGTTTTTGAAGGAGCTGAAAGAATGATCAGAGTTTTCATGGAGTGGCAAATATTGCTTAAACGGCCTTTGTCTACCACCAGAATGGCCAAGTGGTTAAGGTGTTGGACTTAAGATCCAATGGGCAAATGCCTGCGTGCATTCAATCCCCACTTCGGGTAGCTTGATATTCAAGTGTGCCTGTTCACTCTGTGTCTGTGTACAGCCCTCACCTTTAGAAAATTAAGCAAAATGCTTCCGCAATGTGGATCCTTAGCTCAGCTGAAAATACATACATAAATGTACATGATTATTTAAAATGTGGTGTATTTGATGGAAAAGGGTTTGTTTTAGATAGATAGGTAGATTTTTTATACGTGTCAAGCGTGACTTAAAAGGGAATTGCTGTATACTATTTACCTCTATTTACGAGGCATATATCGAACTAATTATCTCATGCTTTACATGAAATACCTAAAATCCTTTACCTTCAAAAGTTAAAAACCACAAAACGAGAGTCTGTTCTTTCAGCGAAGGAGGGGCTGCGGCATGCATGCGCAGGGCTTGCCAGATTCAAGCAGCAGGAAAGTTTTTGCTCTCTCTCTCTCTACACACTGAGATATGAATATGCAGCGGCTGTCAGCGTGCCCTTCTGTGACATGGGGGAGCTGTTTCACTGCAGGGCCTGTCCGTGTGCCTTTGTGCGAGATGGCTTTCTGTTTCACTCGAACTGCAGCGTACAGAGAGCAATCAAAAGCGGTTAGACAGAACAGGCTTTCATTTTTTTACAAATTATAAAGCAAAGGTTAGATAGATACATATTTTAATCTCGTGATAATATTAAATAATAGATAGATGCAGGGACATGCTCCAGCACTGTTGAGAGGATATGCAGGAGCGGCTATAAGGGAGACCAGGCTGACTGGGTATGAGCAGGAACATGTCTGGACATGTCGATCAGGCCTTGGGTTCATGGCAAGGTTGTTCTTTTGATTTAAAGGGCCTCAGGAGAAGGGTCAGGGATGGGGGTGCCAGCCAACAAACAGGTGTTGACAGACCGGGGGTTGGACAACGCAGATGCAGCATCCATCAAACTGCTCTTGACACAAACCCTGAACCAATCAGGAGGGTGGGGTGGGATTAAGGTGGGGTCTGGGCGGGGTTAGGGAGGGGACAGGTTGGAATTCACCAAACACAGGACAGGTTGCGGGCACATCATTTAAACCCACCAATCAGAGGAAAGGGGCGGTGCATAATTTAAATCCACCAATCAGAGGAAATGGGGAGAGGCGATCAAATCATCAATCATTTTCGATTGACATTTTGACAGAAGCACCCTGCATTAATACTACTGCAATACACAAAAATAATTCACAAGTAAAACATGTTTTATGAGTCTAATTTTACAGTCACAGCTTTCTTTGTGTTTTATAATTCATTTTAACTTATAGCATTATTTCAAATTTTCAGTTTAGGTTTTTTTATTATCCGTCCATCCTCTTCTGCTTATTCGAGATCGGGTCGCAGGGGCAGCAGCTTGAGCAGAGATACCCAGACTTTCCTCTCCCCGGCCACTTCTTCTAGCTCTTCCAGTAGAATCCCGAAGCGTTCCCAGGCCAGCCGGGAGACATAGTCTCATATTTTTTATTAGAATAAAGCAAAAAAAAGAGCTAAATAGAAAAAAGACCAAATTTACAGTTTCCCAGTGATTCCAAAATTTTAATGCTACTGGAAAGATTCTTAGGCATTGAGTTTGATGCATACACATTGCATGGTCCAAGTGAATTCATTTTAAAACTTTCTAAAGTTTTAGTGAAATACAATGCAAAAACAGTTCACAGAAAAATAAAGAGAAAAAATGTATAACACAAACAAAAAACAGGGAGACCACATGACTTTCAGTTGCAGATAGAAGGCTGATTGGGTGGATCCTCAGTGCTGCCTGCAATTCCCCACTCTGTTTTCTACTTGAACCCCTCATACTACATTATTGATATTACATACTGAATTATACTCACCCCACACTCTAAATATGTCAACTGGATTCCGCAAATCGCAGCATGAACCTGCTAGTCTAGCAAAGAAGGTACTTCTTGCAGAGGCACCTGCAGAAATCAGCACAGTAATGATGGCAGACTTTTTGAAGAACATTAAGTCATTTGAATATGAGCAGCTCGCTGCAACGTGACACTCGATTCAACAAAGTTTTAAAGTTGAAGTTGGTGTTCTTCAGCAGGACCTTGCAGCGATGAAGGTTGAACAGGCAAAACTTTCTCAAGACCTTAAGGTATTTGTGAACACTCTGGACCAGTATGACAAACGGATCCGTTTGCTGGGAGGCCATGTTGCATCTTTAACTACACCACTCACTGATCTGGAGGACAGCAACAGATGTTGCAATGTGCGTATCATTGAAATAAAAGAGATTTCGGAAAGGGGTAATGCAATTCAGCTTGTGAAATTGCTGTGCCGTGTCATTTTTCCATCTTTATCCGGGTTTGATTCAATTATTGAGTTGTGCCACAGGATCTTCTTGCCTAAGGCAGTTAATAGTAAAATTCATAAACTATAACGATCTCCAAACGGTCCTTCAGCAAGTGAGGAAAGCTCCAAACCTTTCATATGAAGGTCATTGCATATACCTGTTTGCCGACTACTCTGCTTCAACTGCATCTGTAAGGAAAGCAATGCAATCTGCTATTCAGTAAGCACAAGAAGCCGGGCTTTTGCTCTTCCTCCTTTATCTGGCTCGTATTAAGCTATCTCATGCTTCAGGAAGCGTTACTTTTGATGAAACAAAACAAGCCATGAAATCTGTCAACAATTTTCAGCTAACTGGAACTTTCCCTCTGTCAGCTGTGCCATGCCTGTCTTGATTATGTTACCCAAAGCGCCTGGATATCTTGAGCAGTCTAAGAGGTTCCTATGTGTCAGCCTCACTTTGTCAGGTTCTTGTGCCTAATATTTGTAATGTTTAGTGCTTCCACTGCTTTTTCTTTAATAATTACCTTTCTCACTATCTTTTAACAATAACAGGAATGTGGGTGCTGTGTATTTCCTCACTTTCATTATCCTCTGCACCCAGAAGCAGAAACAAATTCTGGCTCATAGAGTATGAGTTATGAGTTATGTCCAACTCATAATCATAACCACACATTAGATTTAATTATAACTTACAAAGCTGAAATTCAAAATTTAAATATTACTCCACTAAATGAAGTTATTTCCGATCACTACTTAATTACATTTGATTTAGTGCTGCCCTTGCCAACGCACTCACAGATTAAAACAATGACAGTGCAACATCTAGATTGTAATTCTGCTTCAAAATTTCTAGAGTCGAGTGTAATTGTGGAAAACCATTTAGATCAGTTAACATCAAATGTAAATGTAGAAAACAATTTAGATCAGCTAACATCACATTATAATGTGACCTTGAGAGATGCTCTGGACGCAGTGGCTCCCCTTAAAATAATAGTAATCAAAGCACATAGAAACTCTCCCTGGTTAAATGAAAACACTCGAGCTCTTAAATTATAGTGTCGAAAACTGGAGCGCAGATGGAAAACAACAAAGCTACATGTCTTTCAAATTGCACGGACAGCGAGTGTTAAAAAATATAAAAAAGCTCTCTTTAAAGCTCGCTCAGAATACTATTCTACAATAATAGATAGCAATAATAGAAATCCTCAGGTACTGTTTAGAACATTTGCTAAATTAACAAATGGGAATGCAGATCTACAGTGCAAAATACCAGCAGATATTAGCAGTACAGAACTTATGAACTTCTTCAATGAGAAAATTAAAAAATATAAGATCCCAGATCTCAGCATCACAGTACATACTGCATACTAGCTTAGCAGACCCTGCCTCACATTGCATTCAGCACTTTAATAATTTTAATCCTGTAACTGTAACTTTAATTTCTAAAATGAAACCCACTACTTGTTCCCTAGATCCAGTGCCAACAAAACTAGTAAAAAGTGCAATGGATATTCTTGCGGCTCCTATTCTAAACATTATCAATAGTTCATTATTGCATGGCACAGTACCTGATGCACTAGAAGTGTCAGTCATTAAACCATTACTTAAAAAGTCAGACCTAGACCCACACATACTAAATAATTATAGGCCTATTTCAAATTTATCGTTTCTCTCTAAAATACTAGAAAAAGTAGTCACCAATCAGCTTCAGTCACACCTTACACATTACAATTTATTTGAGAAATTCCAGTCTGGTTTCCGCACTGGTCAAAGTACAGAAACGGCACTAACACGGGTTGTTAACGACATTTTGATATCCTCTGATGAAGAAAACTCCACTGTAATTATGTTGTTAGACTTAAGCGCAGCATTTGGCACTATTGACCATTCTATTTTACTACACATGCTAGAAAATGATGTTGGGCTTACAGGCACTGTGCTTGCTTGGTTTAGTTCTAATTTATCAAATCGATTCCAATATGTACAGAAATGTGCTGACAGTACTCCATCATTATAAACAGAAGTGAGATATGGTGTCCCGCAAGGCTCAGTACTGGGACCTTTACTGTTTTCACTTTACATGCTTCCCCTGGGATCTATCATTAGGAAACATAATGTTAATTTTCACTCGTATGCAGATGACACCCAGTTATACCTTTCATTTAGATCAAATGAAGTTTCTTTGATGTTGTCTTTAATTAGTTGTGTTAGTGAATTAAAGGAGTGGATGGATGAGAACTACTTGTCTTTAAACACCGATAAAACAGAGATATTAATTGTTGGAGGGAATGACACTGATCGCAACAATATTTTGTCATCATTTAACTCAGTTGGAATCACCATTAATTTTACTGAATCAGCCTGCAATCTAGGAGTTATCTTTGACTCTAGCATGTCATTTAAAGTGCATATTACAAAGTTGTCCAAATCATGTTTCTTCCATCTTAAAAATGTTGGGAAACTAAGGTGCTTTTGAAATAAACAGGATTCTGAGCTATTAATTCATGCATTTATTTCTAGTAGGACTGACTACTGCAATGCTGTGTTCACTGGATGTTCAAACTGTTCTTTATACAACCTCCAGTTAGTCCAAAATGCTGCTGCAAGAATAATTACAAGAACAAGAAAATACAAACACATAACTCCAGTTCTTAAATCCTTACACTGGCTCCTGGTTAAGTTTAGGGCAGATTTCAAAATCCTCTTTTTAACATATAAAGCATTAAATGGCCAAGGTCCGGCTTACTTGCCTGAACATATCATGACTTACAAACCAGACCGCACATTAAGATCTCAAGATGCCGGTCTGCTTATGATTCCAAGGATTAATAAAATAACAGTGGGAGGCTGAGCTTTTAGTTACAGGGCCCCTAAACTGTGGAATGGTCTGTCTGCTACAATAAGAGATGCCCCTTCGGTCTCAACTTTTAAGTCCCGGCTGAAGACTCACTACTTCAGTTTGTCATATCCTGACTAGAGCTGCTGATTAACTGTGCAGACTGCGTCTCTGTCGTTAGTCATTAGCACTAAAACATAAGTAATAAGATAGTTATAATTTGTTACTAACCCTCACCTATTCTGTTTCTCTTCTCGGTACTCAAATGTGGCACTTGGTGCCATGGCCCACCTGCCAAGTTGTTTTGCTTGCCTGTGGGGTAGAGGGGTCCTTTCATCGGATTGGCTGGCCCAGCGCTGTTTCAGCTGTGAAATGGCCAAATGGGGGAGGCAGCTTGATGGATGAGGTCTCCAGGACTCTAAACAAATTCAAATTATATTATCTGATATCATCTACTGTTCAATTCTGCTCCGTACTTGTAAAATTTTTATTTTTATACTGTATTGAGGATTTGTTCTGTGTATTGTATTGTATTGACTCCCTTCTTTTTGACACTTACTGCACGTCCAACCTACCTGGAAAGGGGTCTCTTTTTGAACTGCCTTTCCCAAGGTTTCTTCCACTTTTTCCCTACAATGGTTGTTTTGGGAGTTTTTCTTTGTCTTCTTAGAGAGTCAAGGCTGGGGGGCTGCCAAGAGGCAGGGCCTGTTGAAGCCCATTGTGGCACTTCTTGTGTGATTTTGGGCTATACAAAAATAAATTGTATTGTATTGTAATATTATTATATTGTGCTCTATTTCTTTCCCACAGATGTAATTTACAATACTGCTTTTCTTATTAGTTATGAATTGTATAATGTGTAATAATAGGACAACACAACTGTAAAGGTTTGGGGTTTCCGGCCCCGTATACTGTACAGTTAAAAAAAAACTTGTCAGATTGCTGACTACTTGTCATAATACAAGCGACCATCCCTGTGCAGAGGGGAACTTAAATAATGAAGGACCAGAAACTGGTGAGTGGAATGCTGGGAGCAAACGAGGTGTCTTGTGGGCCATGACGTCATCAGGGTGAGACCAGAGGAAGGGATGGAATGCGGAAGTGACAGCGGGTGGTTGGTAGAGTCTGGGAAGCGTTAAGGTGGTGGTGTTGTTACAGCTTTTCTGCGGGAACAAGAGAAAGAAAGGTTAGTACCCCATCTCCATCCCCTGGCATGATGCTGTATGCTGCTCGTCGGGTCTTTTCGCGGGTCCCTAAGCGCACATGCGTGACAAGTGTTACAAGTCAAGTCAAGTTGGGGAGCATGCACTAGTACAGTGCGCTGCTGCAACCCACTCCATGATGAAACAACTCAGGATCCTGGTTGGCAACCCCACAGGCAGACACGCGGTCCAGTCCCACCCTCCAGAAATGACCTTCTATGCCGCAGCCAGGTGTTATGTGTCGGGTCCCCAACAATGAGGATCTTACGATCTGGATCACCCTCGGGGAAACATACCACATGGCTGTAGTGCTGTAACTGACGCTTCCTCACAGTGCAGGTAATGTGCCTCATTCGGGACTCCATGAACAACTGCTCATTCAACACAAAGTCAAACCAACAGTACCCAAGGATTTTCCGGAGAGACACAGTACCAAAGGAGTCCAGTCTTTGTCTCAGGTCTATGGATAGCGTCCATGTCTCAGGTCTATGGATAGCGTCCATGTCTCGCAACCATATAGCAAGACAGGAGGCACCAGGACTCTAAAGTCTTGGACCTTCGTCCTTTTGCATAGATATCGGGAGTGCCACACACCCCTTTCCAGCAACCTCATGTTACATTCCATTTTATTATTTTTTTAGGGATGAGGGGTTTGTGTATATGTTATATTGTGTATAGTTATATGGTGAGGGTGGGGGGCTGGATATTCCCATTGCTACCTTGTCATCTGATTGATTGGCTGCTGGACATCAGGGTCTTAGTTATATTACCTTTCCTGTTCTGCGTATCTAAATGCTATTTGTTTGATTTTGTTGCTTATTGAAAATGTATAATAGATCTTCACTGGCCTTGTTTTACTTTCTATCACGCAGACTGGGTGAGGTGCAGGGTGTGTTAGTGGGTTTTTGTAGGGGTTTATTGTTTGTGGGGGCACAGGAAGTGAATTATGGCCTTGTGTTTTTTTTTTCTCTACATGGGATGTATGATGCCTGGAGTGGAGGTGCTGCACTTTTTTTTTCTCCCTCTTTATACATATATATATATATATTTGTTGGTTTATTCTTTCACAGTTTTCTGTTGTCTGCTTTTCACCCTTTATTTGTTCTTCACTTTTCTTTCTTGGCTAATGTAACTGTAGCATCTTTGAATGTTCATGGCCTGAGCTCCAATACTACAAGAGCTACTATTGTAGACTATATGTGGTGCAGGCGTGTTGATATTGCTTTCCTTCAGGAACCTCAGCTTCTGGTTAAGGATGTACCGCATATTGGCAATAAGTGATATTTTGTGGCAGCCTCATCCTCTGCCCTGTCGAAGAAGTGTGGGGTTACCATTCTCCTATGGCACAGCCTCCCAATCAAAATTTTGGGTTCAGGCTCTGATGAGCTTGGCAGGTTTTGCTATTTGTTACTTGAATTTGGTGGCAGGAAACGCACATTATGTTCAATTTATGCTTCCATGCCGTATCAACCTTCCTTCTTTTCTTCACTATTTAATCAATTCTTAAATTTGATGGTTATGAATTGATTTTGGGTATTGACGCAAATGCTTATATGAACCCTTTATTAGACAAATCACCTCCACTGTTACATCAGCATATCCCTCACTCCACCCGATCCCTCTGCAAATTTGTGTCTGACCTAAATTTAATTGTCCCTTTCGGATTGCTGAACTCCTCTGCAAAGAAGTTTTCTTTTTAATTCATTCCTATTCCAGAATAGATTATATTTTAATTTCATGTTCACTTGCACCATCTCTTTCAAATACCTGACTTGCATCAACATCACCCTTTTAGTTAGGCATCTTACTAACAATTCAACTGAGATAGACAATTCTTTGAGTATTACTCTGATTTATTTTCTGCTCATGCCAACCCCAACTACATTGAAATCATCTCCTTCCTATCCAATCTGAACCTAACTAAGCTCTCGGAAGATGACACCTCTACTCTTGATCCACTTATTATATCATATAATTAAATATAACTAAAGAAAAAAAATATTCAGTTTACATGTTGCTGTCAATGTGTAAAAACCAAAGCTGAAATATCAATCGACACAAGGTATATGTGTCTGTTTGGCTGGTGCAGAGGAACTGCTGCCTCATAATTAAGAGGTTGTGGGTTTGATTCTGGTTTTTACCTGCTTTTACCTTTTTGAGTAGTGAGTTATTACTGAAATATAATAAAAACATACATTTGATTTGAGTCTGTTACACCCAATGTAAATTTTTGCTACTTGTAAAAGATATCGCTGAAGGGATATTTGCAGACACACAAACGCTGGTGAATCATGTTTTCTTGGTATCTTGTCACTTGAATTTTTTTGTTCAGTTTTATTCTTGAATAAAAGCACACTTAAACTTGAAATCACCAGGGACAGATGGGTTGTCACCTGAGCTTTTTTGTGTGTTGGAAGCAAATATCAGTCCCACTTTTCCAAATGTTTGATTCTGCCATCTCGGCTATCCAAATTAATGACTTTTTCAATACTGCATTGATCACCCTTTTGTTAAAACAAGGTAAAGAGACAACTGAATCTTAAGTTGTCGGCCCATGTCTTTGATGAATTACAATGCAAAATTGCTTGCTAAACAAGGTAATCTCCAAGTTATTTCACCCTGATCAGACCAGCTTTATTCGTTTTCGCCAGACAGGAGCAAACAATATGAGATGCCTTCTCCACATTATTGAGACAGCCCCCCAACTTTCCTGTGCCCCAGCTTTGTTCTCCTTTGATGCTGAAAAGGCATTTGACCAAATTAACTGGTCATGTACCGCATGGGGTTTGGGGAGGCTTACATCGATTACATCCATACATTAGACCAGGGGTCCTCAATCACGGTCCTGGAGGGCCACAATGGCTGTAGGTTTTTGCTCCAACCCAGTTGTGCTTAATAAGAAGCACTTATTCCTCAAGTAACACTTCTGCTTCACTTTAGTTGTCTCGCTCGTTACGATTTTGAACCCTAAGTGAGTATTTTATTCTTAAACAGCTGTATTCTTGGTTTTTAATTGCTCCTAATTAGCAATAACAGGCAAATGACAAAAGATACCAGCATTTCTCCATTTAGCTTGTTACCATTTACACCTGTGTGTATTTATAATGCACTATTGGGTTTAATTAAATACTAGGAAGGAAAGTGAAGGACTGAGAACTGCTCATCCATTTTAGCCTTCAGATCATTTGGATAATATCCTTAGAAAGAGGAAGAAAAGCTAGGATATGAGAATGACCTGCCATAGCAGAGTTAAAGCACTAACAAGTCATGAAATTATATTATTGGCAAGAATTGCTTTCTAATTAAGCAACTGGGTTTGAACAAAAACCTGCAGCCACTGCGGCCCTCCAGGACTGTGATTGAGGACCCCTGCATTAGACATTCCACATTAGTCTGTAATAGGTTGGGCAGGAGTGTTGCCTTGCCAGATTTGGAGATGTATCATTGGGCATTTACACTTCCATCAATTTGGTGCTGATTGTAACCCGCCCCAGTATTATTCCATCCTGGTTCTAAATTGAAGTCAAAATAGATTTTCCCATATCTCTCTCACTTCTCCCTTTTGTCTCTCTGAGACTGAGACAGCTTTCACTAAATTTGGGCTCTCTAATTACTTATGCTCTCACTATATGGCATAAGGTAGAGAAACATTTAGGCCCTTACCCAAAATTACATTCCCTCACTTCCATTTTCCAAAATCCAGCCTTGCTTATTGGCGGCAATCCTATTGCTTTCTCAACCTGAAGGCAGTGCAGAATTTCCCAGCTAGGCAATATTTTCGACAGCTCAGGGCTCCAAACGTTCCAATCACTAAGAGCTGATTTCTTTATTCCATTTTCTTCCTTTTTCTTTTATCTTCAGATTAGGTTTATTCTTAAGTCTCACTGTGTTTCTTTCTTCTTTGTTTGAGCTCCTCCCGTCAGGCAGACGCTTTAGGTCAATCCGTGTACGAACAAACAGACTAAAAAATAGCTTTTTCCCATCTGCCATAAACTTTCTGAACTCTGAATCTCCTCAGTCTGAGACCATTTTTAATTGAACATGTGCAATAAACTATATTGGTAATGTGCAATATACTAATGTAATACAATATACTGTAAAATATGTAATGTACTATTCATTAACAGGTGCAATAACAATTTATGCTGCTGTACTTTGAGCAATACTGTAATAATAATTTGCTCTGGTTACTTGAACACTTAACACTGTATATGACATATTTGGAATTATTTGACTTTTCTTTAAATGCACCTCGGGGCTGTCACAAAAAGTAATTTCGTTGTGTTACACAATGACAATAAAGTGCTTGAACTTGAACTTCATTGTCTTCTTCTTTACCCTTTCATCCTTTGCTTTCCTTTATTCAGTCTCTGTCTCATAAAACAAAGCCTGTTATATACAGCTTTGCGGAAAGCCATTCTTAAAACATTACCTGTTAATTTGGTTTGGGAGCATGACCTTCCTTCTCTTACTATTTTTGACTGTACTTTTAAAAAATTACCTTAGTGTCTAAGAACCCCAATTACCAACACACTCAATTCAAATTTGTACACCATTTGTATCTAATGCCCTACAGACTGTTTGCTATGGGTTTATCATCTGGCCCTCTGTGCTCCTTTTTTTGTAAGTCCTTAGGTACATTTCTACACATTTTCTGGGAGTGTCCCACAGTTAGGGTTCTTTGGGATAATGTGTCAAAATTTCTCACTATTCTCTCTTATAAAATTCCTTCATTGCTTCAATTTTTTATTCTTCTGGAATTTTCTACTGTCTCTCTTTGTTCTTTCCAGGAGAGGTTATTTTTTCTTGGCACAATTGCTATAAAATTAGCCTTAGCCTCTTGCAGGAAGTCTCCCAGTTTATTTTTTGATTTATGGAAAACCTTCTTTTTTGCTTGAATTATCTGCAGCATGGATTAATGGTTCATCTAGCACCTGTATATTAAAATGGCAGTCAGCCTTGCAACTTGTCCTAAGTCATATAGAGGTAAACTGCATACCAAAATTTACTTAGGTTATTTAATTATTTATTTAGTTATCTTTTTTTTCCCTTTGTGCCTTCCACTGCAGGGATATCTTTGTTCATATAAGGCCAGGGGAGGGTGGGGTCTTGGGTGGGGAGTAGGTGCCGTGGGGTGGGTATTTTATTCCTATATTATAATGTACCTTTCTGTGAGCTGTTGCAATTGTTTACGATTTATACTTTGTTAATAAAAATTTGATCCCCATAAAAAAACAAACAAAAAAATATGATTATTTTTGTTTAAAGCTTAAATCTTAGTTACATTTCTTTATGTTTCTACATTACTATGGCATATTTAAGTACATATGCATATGATCAGAAAATTGTATGCCTCTGTACCTTCCTATCTGCAAACTGTTCTATCTTTTAAAAATGTTACATCAGAAAAGAAGCAGAATATTAAGAATGTTCTTTTAACATAGTAGCTTATAGGGGATAAAAAAGAATCATTCATTGTCTATATAGCTATAAAACTTGTATTCTATTATAATTAAGCAAACACATATGTTAATTTAACATTAACTTTGTAGGACTGGCTCTCATAGTCTCCATCCCACAAACACCACCACAGCCCTTTATAATAAATATTGTCACACTAATAATGTGCAGCCAGGGAGGCTGCCAAAGGGCCCATGCATGCAAAGGCCCTTTTAAAGAAAGAAAGAAAGAAAGAAAGAAAGAAAGAAAGAAAGAAAGAAAGAAAGAAAGAAAGAAAGAGGGCAAAATAGGTACTCATTAAGGATTATCTATCCATTCCTCCATCCAATGTACAGCATCTATCTATGTATTCATCAGTTGTGGTGTGTGACAACATATTGATCCAGGATGAAGAAAGTTCTAAGAAAACTAAATTATAACAAACAGACTTCCAGTGTTTAGAAAAAATATATATTTTGGGGTCCTGTAAACCACTTCAAGCTTGGTTGAACTGGTGCCCAGAAAGAAAGACCTTTGTTGGATACAGCATGCAAAAGGAGGTATTGTATATAAAAAGACAGCATCTTCATAAGAGAGTTACAGGCAAAAGTCCAGAGAGAGAAAATAAGAAGGCATTCCCAACACATGTGAGTTAGCATAGATGACTTAGAGGCTTGGCAGTGAGTCTCATGGCAAAGATTTGCCAAGGAGTAAAATAAAAATGTTTTACTATTTTGAATTGAGCATGCTGGTGATAAGAATTCTTAGAAAAGTTGGAGATACTCTTGTACAACTCCAGGAAAGTTAAAGAGGAGAAGAAGGGTAACAAGACCAAACAGAGTAAAGTAGAAGGGAGTGATGAGAAGCTTTGGTTAGCATTGCACAAACTCTGGAAACTATTTTTTGCTGAAGAAAAAGAGGGGAGGACAATGGGACAGCACATAGTTTCAGGACTGATTGCTTTTGAAGGTAAAAGAAAAATGATGTGGAGAGAATAGAGATCTTTGACCTCAAGTACATAAAACAAACATTATACCTCCAAGGATGTTAAGATGGAAAGAGTGACTTATAAGAATAATTACTTCACATTTACATGTAGGATCTGAGGCACAGTTTGCCACAAAATAATTTTTATTTCTAAATTGGAGAACAGTCAGTCATTATCCAACACGTTATATCCTAACACAGGGTCACCGGGATCTGCTGGAGCCAATCCCAGCCAGCACAGAGCACAAGGCAGGAACAAATCCCGGGCAGGGAGCCAGCCCACCGCAGAAATTGGGGAACATCTTTATCTAATATCCTGGCTTCGTGTAAAAAAAAACCAAAAAAAAACCCTATATTTAAAATATGAAATAGTTACATGCTCTATAGACATTTGAGTTGAGGCTTCTGATGTTTAACAAAAATTCAAATTATCTAGATTGTATTAAAGTAAATAAAAAACAGATGAGTGGAAAGCATAACAGGGTTTAAGCAGAATCTTGCATCTTGGGTAGCCACCACAATAACATGCATGCAAGCGCAAGTCTATCCACACATGGCCCAAACCCCTAAAAGCCACCCCGAGTATGACCTGTAAAAGCTTAAAAATGACTGATTGCTTTAAGAGTCAGACTTAGATCATCAAAAACAATGTACCCAGAAGTGTACGTATGTAGGCTTAAGGTAAACAGGATACACAAGAAATGCCTACAGTCCATCCACAAACCAATCTTCATTTCAAGCAGTCTGACCCCAAAATCCACCAGCAGGCTTGAACCTAAGAACTTCAGCCTGCACTGACCAAAAATAGTTATCCTAAAAGTTCAAAAATATCTGAAATGTACCAAATACAATAAAATATGCCTCTCTATGAGGATAGGAAACTGTCAAACTTAACGTCCAACAAGGATTATTTCCAAATAAATTATTCTTTTAAATAAACAAAAGATAACCACTATAATGTGGCACAGGATTTGCCTAAAAAGGCAACCAACAGTGAACAAATTCCAAAATGAATTCCAGAAAACCCCAAAACAGAATCAGAAAATCCAGAAACCAGAAAATCAGCACTCCCAATACAACATATTACCCACCCTTAAACATAACAATATTTATAAAATTTACATAATCAAAAAAGTGAAAAACTATAATGTAAAAAAGCACATATTTAATACACAACAAATAAACCTCAGTCAGGGCAAAAACTTTGGCTGAACCATAACAAGATAGAATTATGAAAAAAGGGGTAAAAGTTAGTGGTTCAAGAAAACTAGCCAGTAAGCAACCAGAGATCATATAATTTCTGGAATTATGGTGTTTTAATTTGGGAACTAGTTAATGGAGGCAGGTTCCAATTTCAATGTGTGAAAGTAAAGATTGAAACAAGCACTTGAATATTCCAAACTACAGTTAGCATCAGAATGTTCAGAAAAAGGATACAGCCTGTAATGGTTTTGGGGCTGTCTATGTATTATTAATTTTTTTTTGTCAAATTGTCACTACCAAATATCACTTTAACTTATTTTTATTTTGTATTCATAAATGTTTGATCATACCTAATATTGACTCCATAGGAAGTGAATAGTTGGAAATAAGATATAGAATGAATTATTTTTTGATGTATGTTGATTCAAAATTATCCATATAAATTTCAGTTTTGTTTATCTGTCTATCTTTCCATTTATCTGTCTAGATGTGTGTCTAACAAATGTCCTTTCTTACATAAAGGTATGATTTTAGAAATGAAATATTGAAGGCCAACATTTTATTGTGTTAAAAGAAGAATCATCATAGCTTGATAAAAAAACATATCTTGATAAAAAACACTTCCTTAATTGTAATGCAGATCTGCACACATGTGTACAAAAATATGGAAAATTATTATCTGAGTGGTACGAAACTTACTTAGACAATTTTCCATAAAACCAAGACTTTTAGCAGTGATTCATTTATGAGTTATCATATCTACAGACTTGCATTTTGACAAACAGATGTTTCTAGTTTCAAGTCACTGTTTTTTTTAACTTGATTTGCCCAGTAACTAATTTTTATTAACTTTCAAAACATTAACCTAACTTTTTTTCTAAACACTTGGTTTTCTTTTTACATATCCCCCTCCTAAATATTATATTTTTTCTTTTTCTATTTTTTTTTCTAATTTAACCCTAACTTTAGCCACAAATCACAAGTACTTTGTCTTTCTTTCCCAGAGCAAAGTTCTGAAAACAAATGTGTTTATATGTAAAATATCATCTTGTGGTATAGCAACCTTTTGATTCTTTATGCTTTCATTGATGTCAACTGATTTATGCTATGACTGCTAAAATATGAACATACCCGAAAGAAAACATTTAAAAAACTAAATATATCATTAAAAACTGCAATATGCTTAAGTTACCCTAGATTCTATTAAGATTCCTTATGAACTCATGTGAAAAGGCTAGTAGGGCCAGATCCTATCAGATCAAGTGATTTTTTTACGGTCGTGTTGCTTAATAGTGATCCTATGGGTGTAAGCGGCAGTGAAATGGTACAAATGTAGACGATTCTGTCCAGCATTATGTGCTGTAAGTAGCATTTACAGTAAAGATATCATTTAGCAGCTGGGATATCACTCAACAAGAGAAAGGGCCAATGACCTGGCAGACCTGTACATGGCACCAAGTCATAAACCAGTAATGTCTAAATGAATGAGTGCTCATTTCAGCTTGAACAGAACTAATATGGATTTATGGATTTAAGCATAACTAAAAATAGCATTATTATCACAATTTGTCTAATGTTGTAATGACAGACAGCCTAGTTCTCCATTTTCCCAAAATGTACATCATAATGTCTGCACCCCCACCTCTGAAATCTTCCAATAATATGGACTTCTGCCTGTCCTATAACAGATCCATAGCATAAGTCCAATCCAAATCTTATTCTGCCTCTGCTGATAGAGTACCCAGTCCTTGGCGATTTCCACTGTATTCCACTGTATACATCATACAATCACTAGTCATTTGATTTTTCCCAAGTCTTGCATCCCCATTTATAATTTACCACACCCACAGAGTCATTCTCACCCTAATTTTATTCTACACTTGCTGCCAGTCAGCCAAGTCCTATGCAAAATTTCCAGGCTTTCATCACCTGGGCAAAAATTCACATTGTAAGATCCACAGACCACTACATCTTAAAACATAACTCATCCCCCAACCTGTCGTGTACTATACCACAGGACAAGTCCAACCTAAATCTTATTCTGCCTTTATAATCAGGATACTTATATTTCCTTGAATATTAATTTCTTAGTTACTTTCTGATTAAATTGAGTTATTTCACTAAGCCTGCTAAAAATTAGCCATATACTATTGTCTAGAACTGTAGTGGCACACTTTTTGTAACCAAAATAATCCCAAGGCACACAACTATTCTACTAACCACAAGTACATATATATATATCATCAGTTATTCTGGACAGGATGTGTCATTTTTGGTCACCTCTTCATTGTGCCTTCTATTGCCAGTCCTGTATCCTTCATCTAGCTGTTCAGCAATATTAAGCCTGCCAAAAATAATTAGCCCCATGCAATTGCCTTTGATGACTACGGCTACTTTCATGCAACAAACAGCAAATAGGCAAAGGAAGAAAAGGCGTTACTTATACCACACCCAGTTAGCCAACTATGTTTTTCATAACAAGAGCTGGAAAAAGTCTGTGTGTAAACTCAACCTCAAATTCTCAAGTCAGGTCAGTCCTTTATCTTCTTTTTTCTTCAAGTGAATGATTTATGACAAGAAATAACCACATTTTCTTTCATTTCTGAAGTTCTGCATGAAGTTGCCATCAAATTCGCACTCGCTAATCTGTAGTTATGTGGCGTTAAAGGCGGGTGTGAATTTTGAACCATTGACATCAACCTGTCATAGTTTGTCGACGATTGTCCAATCACATTAAATTAAAAAAACCTAAAGCAATACTAATTTGCTGCCAGTACTGAACATATGGGAGTGTACAAAGTGCAGACAGCTGTGTCCCCGGAACAATCTGAAAGCAACCAATTAAAGGCAAGCCTCAGGTCACCTGCTTACCAAAAGATCAAGGACTTACATAGACTCTCATTTGGCCAGCATCCTTCACTCTGGAAATATAGGTATTCAAACAGGATTTTTTTTTTTATTCACACAGATATTAAATATATACAAGTCGGAACCAAATTTTAATGGATATTGACATGTGCTGACACCAGGCATGTTGTGCAAATAAACAAATTTATTTCTTAATTAATTCACATTACCTAATTAATTTAAGTAGAGTTTTTAAAATTGAGTTGTGAATTTCCCCTTGGGGATTAATAAAGTATCTATCTATCTATCTATCTATCTATCTATCTATCTATCTATCTATCTATCTATCTATCTATCTATCTATCTGTCTGTCTGTCTGTCTGTCTGTCTGTCTGTCTGTCTGTCTAAAATATTTTGGGGGCAATACCCCAGCACCCTGCATTACAAATCACCAGAGCTGGTGGTTGAACCTGTTCCAAATGCTACTGAACCTGAAAGTTATGCTGCAGAACCCGCAAAATAATCAATTACAAAAGCTAAATAACAAGACTTATGATCTTTAAGGGCTACATGAATTATCACAACATTTGGAAAAGACAAAATTCTTTATAGCATAAACAAAATACATCTACCAAAACTGAGCTTAAAGGTTTCAGAGTTATAAAAAGAATGAAATTTAGGTCTACCACTGTTTCCTAACAAATTATATAAGAAATATCTTAGGAGGAGTGGAAAAGTCCTATTAGTACACCATACATATGGGTGGATGTTTAAGTCTAATTGTGTTTTTTCTTGGAACCAGAAGAATGCATTGTTGTGGAATGAGGAGACTGCTCCTCAAAAAATTTATCTCAAGACCTTTACTTACATTGTGTGCTCTTTTCATTTTCTACTTTAGCATTACATATTTTTTTCTTAATTAAAAACTCTATGTCCTTAATAAACTACAACATTATAAAAGATCAAGAAAAAAATAAATTATTTTTCTAGTAAAAGGTACTACCTTGAAAGTATATCATAATTTATAAGATAGTTTTCTTGTTTTCTTCTTCTCATAAAAGTGTTTTAATTTAAGTAAAAATATTCCCAGGAAAAAGATAACTGTAATGTGAGCATAGCAACCATTCAGGTTGTCGTGACCTTAAAATAAAATCAGCATTTGGCTCGGTCTAAAGCTGCTGACCTTGGAAAACGCACAAGTATACAAAAAGCAGTCTGGGGAGGAAAATTTCTTTTTCATTACCAGTGCAACAGCTCTGTAACTTAAATAGATCAGATCTTTCTCTACTAAAGGGGAAACTATTAAAAGCACACAAAAAAATGATTGTGTCATAAATATTTGTAATTTTGATATACTAAAACACCTGAATTTAACCTGTCTCATTTGGTATCTTTCTTCGAATATTTTGGTTAGCTTATGGTGTAATCATTCAGCATTGTTGTCATGGATACAAGTTTTATTTTTCTTATTGACTTTCTGTCTTTATTAACTTATCCTTGACTATTTCTTCCAAAGAAAATTAAATATCATTTTCCTTGAATCACCTGTGACTCTGGGTAGACTGGCAGACTGTCCTTTCTTTTCTTTGAGTCTGATTCATATTTTTCCTTGTATCACATGCACTTTGTAATAAATCTCCAATTACTAATTGTGGTTTCCTTTTTAAATTTGCCTATTATTTTGAAATTAAAAGTAAATTATTGGTGTTTTCCAAGTATGATTGAGGAGAGTGACTAATTTTTTTGACTAGTTAATCTGCTATATTCATGGTTGACTTTTGATTATTTTTCTATTTGTCTTTGAGTAGTTTAGTTCTCCTTATTTGTTAAAGGGCATTTTTTATTATTATAGTTTAGTTATTGTATGCAGATTACATTGGGGATTGTATTTGTGGTTTAAATTTTCTCTTTTCTTTTTTTTTTTTTAAATGTCTTCATCTTTTTTTTTTAATGTGGTTCAGTGCTGTGAGAACTCATTTGTAGTATGCAGGGACAATGTGGAGAAATGTAACACTTTGTTAAATAATCCAAACTTTACTGTTTTTATTTTCTGCATTACAATAATTTTATTGTTTTCTGAAATGTAGTAAATTAATATAGTATAATAAGCTATACAATGTACAATATTATGTTCATTTTCCCACTAACTAACAATACTGTATTAGAAATCATCATGAAAAAGAAAAATGTTTAAAGTGCATGATTTCTGTGCGATCTGACAAAGAAAGCTGCATCCAGAACAACAACCTGTGCCTTGTGTGATGCCTAGAGTTTGCTTCTTTGAACCAAATGCTCTGGGGGCTACCAAATGAATGACTGTGAACGTTTGTCCTTGAATTGCATGTAGGCACTGGTATTGTAAGTGCCAAGACACACTTTGTCAGGGCTAGCAGAAATAAAGAGAACCTAGCAACACTTAAGAAGGTTGCAGGGGGAAGTTAAATAACATACCAATTGCTGTTTGCATATTTCTTAATGAAGGTTGATTGAGGTATCTCTGTTTCACTTTCATGCTGGGATGCCAGAAATATGAAGAGATCTATACAATTTATGAACGAAGGTCACAAATCAGTAAAAGTCTACATGAAATTACTTTTATTTTCTCTGTTGTGGTTTGGGTGTATTGATGGACTGTTTTCCAGTAACTCAAACATACTTGTTGCAAAAAACCAAATAATACAATTTGTTTATCATAATGATAATAGAAGATTGATATATCCATCCATCCATCCATCCATCCATCCATTATCCAACCCGCTATATCCTAACTACAGGATCATGGGGATCTGCTGGAGCCAATCCCACCCAACACAGGGCGCAAGGCAGGAACAAATCCCTGGGCATGGCGCCAGCCCACTGCAGGGCACACACACACCCCCACACTAAGCACTCACCAGGGACAATTTAGGATTGCCAATGCACCTAACCTGCATGTCTTTGAACTGTGGGAGGAAACCATAGCACCCGGAGGAAACCCATGCAGACACGGGGAGAACATGCAAGCTCCACGCAGGGAGGACCCGGGAAGCAAACCCAGGTCTCCTTACTGTGAGGCAGCAGCGCTACCACTGCGCCACCATGCCACTCCAGATTGATATATGCAAGTATTTATATAGATATACAGTGTATATTGTCTATAGATATGTAGAGGAAGAATAATACAAGCAATACAATACATAAAATTATAATGCTTTACTTGAACTTTATCCATCCTATAGAAAAAGGCACATAACATAAGAACTTTTCTCTCCTATAGAAAAAGGCATATTACTTATGAATTCTGATATTTCAATTCACATGTTTAAGATGGATAAATTCTTTAGCTAGTTATAAAATTTGTAGTGGCTGCAATGTGAAAGTGTCACTGATTTTTTTACAGCTTGTCTACTGGTTTTCCACCAATCCACACAGTCTGCGTGTGTATGGAAAATGCTGCTCTCAACTTCCTACTGAATTTAGGGAGAGAAACCTAAAACAGCTAAAAACATGTCCTTCAAAAAGGTTATTATTTTTCAGTTACAGTGATACCAATATCATAATATATTAACTTACTTTATTTTAACAACAAAGTTACAAATAATAGTTCTTGTGACTAAGGTACCATATATACTTGTGTTTAAGTTCTCTAGCGGATAAGTCGGGGATTCATTTTACTGTATAATTTCTGGTATTTTATAATGTCGGTCATATACTGTAAGTCGAATGCAGAAAAGTCACACTATTGATCCAGGAGATTATGATATGCTAACACCCATGTGAGAGAGTAACCATGGAGCACATTGTCCGTTTTTTCTATGTATTGTGCCTACATGCCCACACAGTGATACCTGAACTATTCTGAAGCAACGTTTGCACTGTTCTGTGTTTTTTAGTGTTCTCACACCCTCATACACTTTTATTGTAACAGCATCCCTTACATACAAAGCAGCGTTCGATCAGAAGAAAATATGAAGCTGGTTTTAAATTAAAAGTCGTTGAAGTAGTGAAAGAAATTGGTAACTGCGCTGCTGCAAAAAAATTTGCTGTGTCTGAGAAACTGGTATAAGATTGGAGGAAACAACAAGATGTAAAAAAAAAAGTGTTGTATTTTTGAACAGGCATATAAGTTGAGGTCTGATTTTATGATCGATTTTTTCGGGTTTCAAGACCCATCTTGTGTAATTCTGGTGTAGATGTTTTGTTCCTTTCCTGGTCAGCTTTTTGAGGTATACATGAAGTTTAAGCACACCTTTTTTTCTTTGTTCAGAAGCTCTTATTCATCTTGATCATATCTTCTGGTAGTGGGTGGTATTGCAGTTTTCTCTTTGAGATTTTACATACAATGTCCTTGGTTACTGAGTTGAGGTCAAAAGACCTTCTATGATGAATAAAAAATTTGGACGGCGTTTTCCCTTGCCCGGACACGGGTCACCAGGGCCCACCTCTGGAGCCAGGCCTGGAGGTGGGGCTCGATGGCGAGTGCCTGGTGGCCGGGCTTGCACCCATGGGGCTCGGCTGGGCACAGCCCAAATAGGCAACATGGGTTCCCCTTCCCATGGGCTCACCACCTATGGGAGGGGCCAAGGAGGTCGGGTGCAGTGTGAGTTGGGTGGTGGCCGAAGGCGGGGAACTTGGCGGTCCGATCTTCGGCTACAGGAGCTGGCTCTTGGGACGTGGAATGTCACCTCTCTGAAGGGGAAGGAGCCTGAGCTAGTGCGTGAGGTTGAGAGGTTCCGGCTAGATATAGTCGGGCTTACCTCGACGCACAGCTTGGACTCTGGAACCAGTCTCCTTGAGAGGGGCTGGACTCTCTACCACTCTGGAGTTGCCCCCGGTGAGAGGCTCCGAGCGGGTGTGGGCATACTTATTGCCCCCCAACTTGGAGCCTGTACATTGGGGTTTACCTTCTGGGGACTCCCTCGTACTGCTGGGAGACTTCAATGCTCATGTGGGCAATGACAGTGAGATCTGGAAGGGCGTGATTGGGAGGAATGTCCCCCACGATCTGAACCCGAGTGGTGTTTTGTTATTGGACTTCTGTGCTCGTCACGGATTGTCCATAATGAACACCATGTTCAAGCATAGGGGTGTTCATATGTGCACTTGGCACCAGGACACCCTAGGCCTCAGTTTGATGATCGACTTTGTGGTCATGTCGTCGGACTTGCGGCCACATGTCTTGGACACTCGGGTGAAGAGGGGGGCGGAGCTGTCAACTGATCATCACCTGGTGGTGAGTTGGCTTCGATGGTGGGGGAGGATGCCGGTCAGGCCTGGTAGGCCCAAATGTGTTGTGAGGGTCTGCTGGGAACGTCTATCAGAGCTCCCTGTCAGAAGTAGCTTCAACTCCCACCTCTGGCAGAACTTCGACCACGTCCCGAGGGAGGTGGGGGACATTGAGTCTGAATGGGCCATGTTCCATGCCTCTATTGTTGAGGCGACTGACCGGAGCTGTGGCTGTAAGGTGGTCGGTGCCTGTCGTGGCGGCAATCCCCGAACCCGTTGGTGGACACCGGCGGTGAGGGATGTTGTCAAGCTGAAGAAGGAGTCCTACACGTCCCTTTTGTCCTGTGGGACTCTGGAGGCAGCTAATAGGTACCGGCAGGCCAAGCGGAATGCGGCTTCAGTGGTTGCTGAGGCAAAAACTCGGGCATGGGAGGAGTTTGGGGAGGCAATGGAGAACGACTTTTGGATGGCTTCGAGGAGATTCTGGTCCACCGTCCGGCGTCTCAGGAGGGGGAAGCAGTGCAGTGTCAACACTGTATATGGTGGGGATGGTGCGCTGCTGACCTCTTCTCGGGACGTTGTGGGTCGGTGGGGGGAGTACTTCGAAGACCTCCTCAATCCCACTAACATGCCTTCCAATGAGGAAGCAGAGCCTGGGGACTCGGAGGTCACCGAGGTGGTCAAAAAACTCCTTGGTGGCAGGGTCCCAGGGGTGGATGAGATACGCCCAGAGTTCTTCAAGGCTCTGGATATTGTAGGGCTGTCTTGGTTGACACATCTCTGCAACATCGCATGGACATCAGGGACAGTGCCTCTGGATTGGCAGACCGGGGTGCTAGTCCCCCTCTTTAAGAAGGGGGACCAGAGGGTGTGTTCCAACTACAGAGGGATCACACTCCTCAGCCTCCCTGGAAAAGTCTATTCGGGGGTTCTGGAGAGGAGGGTCCGTCGGATAGTCGAACCTCAGATTCAGGAGGAACAGTGTGGTTTTTGTCCTAGTCGCGGAACGGTGGACCAGCTCTACATCCTTGAGTCCTGGAGGGTGCATGGGAGTTCGCCAAACCAGTCTACATGTGTTTTGTGGACTTGGAAAAGTTGTTCAACCGTGACCCTCGGGGAATCCTGTGGGGGGTGCTCCAGGAGTATGGGGTACCGGACCCCCTGATAAGGGCTGTTCAGTCCCTGTACAACCGGTGTCAGAGCTTGGTCTGCATTGCCGGCAGTAAGTTGAACCCGTTTCCAGTGAGAGTTGGACTCCGCCGGGGCTGCCCTTTGTCACCGATTCTGTTCATAACTTTTATGGACAGAATTTCTAGGCGCAGCCAGGGTGTTGAGGGGGTCCGGTTTGGTAGACTCAGGATTGGGTCACTACTTTTTGCAGATGATGTCCTGTTTGCTTCATCAGGCCGTGATCTTCAGCTCTCTCTGGATCAGTTCACAGCTGAGTGTGAAGCGGCTGGGATGGGAATCAGCACCTCCAAATCCGAGACCATGGTCCTCAGCCGGAAAAGGGTGGAGTGCCCTCTCAGGGTTGGGAGCGAGATCCTGCCTCAAGTGGAGGAGTTCAAGTATCTTGGGGTCTTGTTCACGAGTGAGGGAAGAAAGGAGCGGGAGATCGACAGGCGGATCGGTGCAGCGTCCGCAGTGATGCGGGCTCTGCATTGGTCTGTTGTGGTGAAAAAGGAGCTGAGCCGTAAGGGAAAGCTCTCAATTTACCATTCGATCTATGTTCCTACCCTCACCTATGGTAATGAGCTATGGGTAGTGACTGAAAGAACGAGATCGCAAATACAAATGGCTGAATGTCTTTCCTCCGCAGGGTGTCTGGGCTCTCCCTTAAAGATAGGGTGAGAAGCTCAGTCATCCAGGAGGGGCTCAGAGTAGAGCTGCTGCTCCTCCGTATCGAGAGGAGTCAGAAGAGGTGGCTCGGGCATCTGATCAGGATGCCTCCTGGACGCCTCCCTGGTGAGGTGTTCCAGGCACGTCCAACCGGGAGGAGGGCCCGGGGAAGACCCAGGACACGCTGGAGGGACTATGTCTCACGGCTGGCCTGGGAACGCCTTGGGATTCTCCCGGAAGAGCTAGAAGAAGTGGCTGGAGAGAGGGAAGTTTGGGCATCTCTGCTCAAGCTGCTGCCCCCGCGACCCGACCTCGGATAAGCGGAAGAGCATGGATGGATGGATGGTCCTCGGTTGCTAAGTTACGTGTGCTGGGCAGTTGGTGATAAGCCAGCCCCTGTCTTTAGTAAGATGAAAATGTGGCTTTTACATATGGCATCTCTCTAGCTTGTGTTCTTACTATTCCTTAACAATTTTTGGACCCATGGATCCTAATCTAATTCCAATACAGACAAATCTTCCACTCATCCAGTCCGGCATCAGATTGTCTTTCAGAGTAAAAGTGATCACTCCAGCCTTTATTGAGGCCACACCCTAAGCAATGGGGTCCCTGCTATACAGTGCAGAAATTTCGGTCTGGTTGAGAGCAGTGAGTGAATAAAGACAGCACTTATCTTGCGCTGGCTTTTGAAAGAAAGGAGTAGACATTTTGCCATTGGTTTCCTGGGTGCAAATAAACCCATTGTTTCGGTTGACAATTGGGGCAAAGTTTTGACCATCAATGTTGTCTTTCATTGAGTTATAGCTTTTTGTTGATAAAGTATTTAAATGGTTCATCAAGGAGATATCTCTGGGTGTCACTTTGTCTGTGATTAATCATTTTATCAGGCTGCATTCTGAAGAGGCCCTGAGGAGAGAAATCTGACACTCTTGCTGGAATTAAGAGTGTCTGGCAGTTTGCTTTTTAGCATATGTCTTGTGTGCCATAGCACAGCAAAATGGGTAATGCCAGGCTTTCCTACAATAATAATTAAATAAAGAAACAAACAAACAAATAAATAAAGTTACAGCACTGTCCATGAGGAAAGATTATGTTAAATGGTTTAAGACTTATATGGAATATTTAAATTAATCTGGATGATAATAAAGCTGATCACCACTGAGTCCACTTTATTTTTTCAATTTTAGATAGCATACTGTATTCCAAAGTCAATGCAAAGTAGTGGAGGGCACAATGTTCTATTATGTAAGTACATTTAAGCATTAAACTAGAAATTTAAAAGATAGATAAAATATAATGATATTTGGTAATATTTAATATTTAACAAAGGGCAAAATGATAATGAGGATCTATAGCAACCAAATGCAACCTACACTATAATAAAAATAAAATCTCAGTAGATTGTGAACTTAAACACTGAGCTCATAAAGGTCTGCAAATTCATGTTGTATTCTAGCAAACTGTAGACTGAGGGGGAATGATTTCTGTAGAGAGTAGATTCCTTCTTGCTGTCTGTGATTATGAATATATTACACTGAAAAAAGTATAACATTGAAGTTGTTCATTCATGTAAATTTCTCTTTCAAGCAACTTAAGATTATTCATTTAGTGTTATAGCTTGAAATATTTGGTTTCAGATCACAATCAAAGTAAAAAAAAATTGTTTGTACCAAAGTAAGTTATGGTGGAGGGAATAAATATAAAAATCCCATTTCAGTTAACCTAATATTTTAGGTTGTTCGTGTGCTGTGGGGGAGGGCCGTTTGTATATTCTTCCTGTCAAACTTTCCAGCGTGCTGGCTTTCCAACTGCCAAAAAAGAAGAACACTTTCCCGAGTGGAGTGGACGTGGCTATACCAGTCTGGTCATTTTCAGCAGCAGACTTTTATAGCGGAGAATTTCTGGTAAGTAACCCAGTTTCTCAACTGTTATTTTAAGTATAAGAACTTGTAATAAAACATACTTTCAAGAAAGCTGTAGAAACGTTTAATAATTTTTTGTTTTATATTTAAGATTTACACTGCAAAATGCTTGTGTATTTGCACTAGATTTTTAAATAAATGTAAAAAGTACAGCATTGGAATGTGTTATGTTCATAATATTTCTCATAGCATAAAAACAAGTTACAACCAATAAACTATTTTGAATTGTAACAATTTAAAAAATAGATTTACTTCAGTATAAAACAAGTGAATTGCACCCAATCACTCTAAATGATTTGCCTCAACTTAAAAATTGTGGGATCAATAAGCTAAAAAGAATTATATTGGTTCAGATTGAAAATATTAAGTGTGAATCATTACCTTAATTATTTTAAATTGAATGGAGGTTATACTTTTTTCAGTAAATATGGTTTGTCTCCCAGACATTTTTTTTAAAAACAGTGTAATGGTAAGATGTTCTGTAGGCATTGATAATCAACACTACTGATGAGCTAGCTTACATTAAAGAGATTTACATTCTGCCAGGACATTACCATAATGTAAGCAAAAGCAAGGAGATGGTCAAAGATTTCAGGAACAATGATGCAAACCACATTTCCATTTACACTGAATAATCCACCTTTAAATTTCTTGAATTGTGCTTCACTGATAATCTGAAGTAAATACATAGTCAGGTATACATAGTTTTTGAAGTCAGGGAATATTACAATGAACAAAAACCATAAACAAGAAATAATAAAAAATGTTTCTGCAGTAGGGTGCTTTTCAGCATCATGCAAACAAACATTGTGTAGTCTCTGCTGTTGTACATTGGTTTTTAAGGATTTGAGCCCTTTGTTAATGCCAATTGCTAAATCCTGGATATTTCAATGAATGTATATGTATTTCACTTTCACTGAGTTTTTGAGTATTAAGGGTCTTTGTTACTTGAGTTCTGGTGCACATACTAAATTGATATTGGCATTTGTAAATGAGTGAAACATGACAAGCTTAACTTGTTTATTTTGTTTCAGTGCTGTGACACCTGAAAATGGACAATCCATGTGAGCTGCTAGTTAGAACATGAAAGAGTGCTCTAACTTCATAAAGTAGTTATCTACAGTGCACTTTTTTTTTCTTTGTACCAACCAAACCATGTTAGAAACAGTCATGATTTGAGCACTTGGAAACACCACCAACTATTAATATCTACTGTATACTTATTTATTTAAATTAATTTTTAAAATATGCCACTTGACAACAATGAAAAAGTCAAAAACAGACAGCAAATTAATTACAAAATTATTTTTAATGGTAAAAAGTCTTAAAACTCAAATAACCATAGTATTCTAAGGCTCTTTGTATCTTATGTACAATAAATATAATTTTAAATATATTTCCGGAGAAAAGCAAAACAAAGGAAAGAACTTTAATTCAAGGATTTATAACTCTATTCTTAATAGGTTCCTTTTTCCTTTGTAGGTGAAGCACTTGTTTCCATGGTTTTATGCATTAAAGATGAAAGGTTCACAACTTATAAAATGCAGAATCTGCATAAGTGCTTTACTGTATTGTTAAAAGTGTATATTTACTCATGTATAAATTGACTTGTGTATGAATGAATACCCTTACCTAGTTCAGGGTTAAAAATCTTATGTGATTATATGATTATTTCATATATGGTTAGGTGAAAAAAAACTTGAAATGAACAGGTAATGAAAGTTTTCCTCCCTTCTTTTATGCTCTCTTTTGTACTTCTGCTGTTTTAATACATTTACATAATTCACACATTCCATCTACATCCTTAGCTAATATAGTCCCACATTTTAGAAAAGAGAGGAAAGAGATCAAACTCAAAACATTAGCAGTTAGTCAGGGCCCCTGTAAAACTCCTAAAAGATTAAGTTTGGTATTTTTCAAGTTGAAATTGTTTGTTTGCAGATTAGATTAGATTAAGTTAGATTAGATTAGATTCAATTTTATTGTCATTGTACAGATGCAGTTTAGCATCTAACCAGAAAGTGCAAATAGTTGACTAAGGTGCAATAGACAGTGGGTGTAAATAGTACATTAAAGCACAATACACAATAAGGTGCAATAAGGCAGCATACAAATGAGAAGTGTTTATTGTCCAAGAATGGTCCTTGGAGACCCAGGAATTTGAAGCTCGAAACACACTCCACCTCAGTTCCATTTAAATGGATGGGAGCATGCCTGCTGCCTTTAGTTTTCTGGTAATCCACAATGAGCTCTTTAGTTTTATTGGTGTTGAAGGTGAGGTTAATGTCATAACACCATGTGGCTGAACCTCCTCTCTGTAGGCTGACTCGTCATTGTCACTGCGAACTTTATGATGGAATTGCAGTCATAGGTGAAGAGGGAGTAGAGGAGTGGACTGAGTGGAACGCTGGTATTCAGGATCATGGTAGAGGATGTCTGGTTGTTAATCCTGACAGACTGGGGTCTGTTTGTTAGAAAGTCCAGTGTTCAGTTACAAAGAGAGGTGCTGATGCTGAGGTTGCTAAGTTTAGTTACTGGAATGGAGGGTGGTAAGTCTCAGGAGCTGGTCACCTGGGGGAGGGGCAGTTTTGGTTACAAGTGTCTTATTGTCCTAATCAAAACGAGCAGAAAAGTTGTTTAGCTCATCAAGAAGTTAGACATTACTTTATACTGAAGTTGAATTTACCTTCCATTATTCTGTGATGGTCAGGATGCCTTGCCACATACATCTGAGGTCAGAGTTTTTGAAATGATCCTGAGTTTGTTGCTTGTTTTTCTGTTTCACTATTCTGATGCCCTTTTTGAGGTTGGCCCTGGATGTGCTAGAGGTCTAAGGGTCACCAGATCTGAAAGCAGCGTTGCAATCTTTAAGGAGGAGTCTAACCTCTCTATTCATCCAAGGCTTCTGGTAGGGAATGTCTTAATCTGTTTTTGCATTATGATTTCATTAATGCTTGCATTGATGTAATCTAGGATAGAACAGGTGTACCTTTCAATGTCCACTTCTGAGTCACAAGTGGCATTGGTGGCAAATAAGCTCCAGTCTGTGTGCTGAAGCTTCTGCTGTATAGCAGAGTCAGCTTTGTCAGGCCAGACTTTCACAGTCCTCACAAAGGTCTCACGCATCTGATAAGTAGTGTGTATTTAGGGAGAAGTAGCAGGGAAAGGTGATCTAATTGTCCAAGGTGTGGGAGCGGAAAAGCTTTGTAGGCTTCAGCAATGTTTGTATATACCTGGTCTAAGATTCCTCAGGTGGGGCTGGAGACTTTTTGATGAAATTTGGTGAATACAGTTCTAAAGTTGCAATGATTAAAATCACCCACAGTAATGAAAGCCCAAACTGGATTTGCCATTTGTTGTCTGCTAACAGCAGCATGCAGTTCTTTCATTGCAAGTTTAGCATTGGCATCCGGTGGTAAGTAAAAAGGTCTATGCTTAATCATCAGATATTCCAGATCAGCAGAGCAGTGACTTTCTGTTACAATGGTGTCCGCACACCAAGCACCGTTCACATAAATGCACAGACCTCTTTTATCTTACCGGTATTCTCTACTGTTCTGTCACCTCTGAAGACGGTGCGCCCTGCCAGCTCAATAGTAATGTCTGGATACAGTCATTTAACCATGTTTCTGTGAAAATCATGATGTTGCAGTCTGTAATGCGTGAGTGTGAGGTGATCTGGAGTTGTACTTCATCAAGCTTGTTTGCTGGAGACTGAACCTTGGTGAGAAAAATGCTCAGCAGAGGTAGATGGAGGGGTTTTGCTAAGGCCTCACCCAAATACTTCCACGCTTCTCTCTCTTTTGTTTATGATCTCAATGCTGCCACTGGGCTCTTCCTGTTTGGTTGAGCTGATTCGCTAGACTGTGGTGTCCTGGCTATCTCCGGTGGCAGTTGAATGTTGTCCAGTGCTGCATTTTTGCAAAGGGAGCCAATATTCAAAGTTCTATTCAGCTATATGATGTATTCATACAACTGTATTGGGGAAAAATAAATTAAAACAGTAACCATAATACTACTAATTTGCAAAAACTGTGAAGACACAAAGTGTCGTGATATACACGCGCAGCCACCATTATCTTCACAGTCACAGTCATCGTATATATTAATTTGCCTTACGAAATTGTGTTAGAAAGTTTTATTATTAAAGGTTTTATCAAATTTTAAAAAACACTTAACCTGTTCACACATTTTAGAATGGAGCTGTAGGGCCGTGCATCCAAATACATGAAATGTATATGTTTACTGAGAAGAAACAGTGAAACTTTACTAATTACTTTTATTCACTCAAAAACATCACATAATCACATAATCCTTCTTTTTCATTTTCCCAGTATATTTTTTATCCTGCGTGCACATGCCGTGTCATAGAAAGTGAGTAATGTTAAGTGCTAATTGGCTCTTTGAACCATATTTCAAGTGTAGGTAGCCTTAGATCTTTCAAAAATCAAATGCTTTGTTAAAAATATAATGTAGTATAATTAGTTCAGTTCATACTTACTGTTATGTACATGAAGTAAACTCTTATGTGCATGCTACACTAACATGCACCATGCTGCCACTTGGTGTGAATCTCACTTCATAGGCTATGTAAAATATAACAACACAGAATGAAACAGGAGAAACATAGTCCCTAACACAATCACCTCACTCTTTGCGTTCACCAGTAACAATATGTAAATGTAAACAATGTACTGTAACATCTAAAGTCGCCAGGAATGGCATTATAAAAATTTTCACACAACTTGGAATGATTAGTATACATCCTGCACAAGTTTCCTTGTGGAGAAAATAAATGATAGCACAAAATGGAAGGAACAAGCTATTGGTGAAGAGCACAATGCTGGAAGGTGGTGCACTCAACAATGTATGAAAATGACAATGAACAGTAGGTTTGCTTGGTGCTGATATACTTCTGAGATGACACAGAAGCTTAACTGGAAGGACCCATACAATGAGAAACTTAAGTGTATATGATGCCCCTATTAGGAAAAAATAATCATATAATTTGAGTGTCCATCTGCCATTAAACCACCATATCTGTATCTGATTCAGTATGAATACCAGCACTGAAAATAAAAAAGGAAGGCATAAGGAAAAAATATGACTTGAGTACACATGTACCGCCAGCACTGACACAGTCACAATGGTTTGGCACCGGATGTATGCTCAGATCAGATGATTTCATGGCATTATGACAAATCTGCTGCTGCAAAATATCAGATAATCAGCACACTTCTGTGCAGAGCATCATTTGTTACAAGCCACGGTAGAACCGTTAAAGAAAAAGAACTGCAGAGAGAAAAGGAGGATAATATGCAGTCTGATACTACATTGAGGCAACAAAAAATTACGCCCCCCCAATCAAGTTTGCTATGAGTAGACAAGTGAAAAGGAAAAGTGTGTTTACTTCAAGAAAATAATATCAAGGACCTTGAATAAAGTGCATTATTTCCAGTTTACTTTTCCTGTCACAAGTATATATCAGAAACATTATAGCTTGTTTTCTTAAATTGAAATATTTGCTGCTTTAAAATGCATATATTTGGCAAGTTTTAAGGCTTTTGTTTTTACATTTCGACTCATGCCCCTTCAGCCTGATTTTAAAACACAACAGCATAGTTTTTTTTTCAATGTATAAAAAATTGTTTTACTTTTTAACACAATTCCAAGTGGTAAATTATTATACACAATGATGGTAAATAAATAACTTTGACTTAAAAAATACAAAATTTATCCATTTAATAGAGGCTGAGGTGGCAGCAGCTTTAGCTGTACACCTGTAAATAGGGAGGTATAACCCCCTGGCTCAATGTAAAGAGAGAAAGCAAAGAAACAAAATTAAAGAGAACAATTATAGAACCAAAGAAACTGAGTTACAAAATAATTAGCGAAGCCGAGAATACTAAATGAAAAATAAACTAAACAATTCCATTCATTAAAGCAACAACACAAAGTTGCTTAAAAAACAATTGACAGATTAAAACCCAGGGACAGAACCCCAGCTAAATTATGACACATAAATATATTTATAAAGGGTTCTAACAGCCATGTTTGGGATTTCCAAGCAACAGGAGTGATTGGAGAATATGCAAACTACAAACAGATAGTGTATGCGTCCTTTATAAAATATGTATAGTTCTGAAATTTCAACAGAAAAAAATAACAAATGATAACATAGTTTTTAGAAGTGTGACAATAGCCAGATGGAAGAACCTTCCTTTGGATTGCTCTTTTGAGTCACTACTTCTGTGGACAATGAGATGAAATAGAAGGTGTTTTAGAAACTAGAAGTCAATTATAGATTAAAATGCATCCTTGCACCTCAGCAGGATTTTCAGCATGATTTTGATGCCACAGACACATGGAATAAGTTACCAAGTTGTGTGGTAGACAGTAGGACTTTAGGGACCCTCCAAACTTGACTTGATGTTATTTTGGAGGAATTAAGTTGATAGGACTGGTGAGCTTTGTTGGGCTGAGCTGCCTCTTGTCGTCTAAATCTTTGCAATGTTCTTATATTTTAATGCCACTATTCAGAAGGTTGATGGATACACTTGTGACCTGTAGGGGGTGCCACTCAGCCACAAAACCCAACACCAACACAAATATAAACTCAACTGCTGATTAATTATAACAAAAACTTGTAGACACAATAAAACAATTTCACAACATAATTCTTTCTTTCTCTACCTCTATTTTTTTCTCTTTCATCCTTGCGATCTTTGTCCATTGCCTCCCAACTCTGACCACCCATACAGGAAACTCTGCTTCTTTTCTGATGGACCCAGGAGCATGACACAACTCTACCAGCTAGAGGTACTTCTGGGTCAGGCAGAGGTTCCTTGACATGAGGATGATCTCACCCTGCAACTCCCCGCCATAGGGCTGCACTACTGGACTACAACTCACACCCAGCCCTGCAGGCATCCATGTAAGCACCGTCATCCTAGAGGACAGCCACCTACTGTGTTGGGGAGGTAAATAGTCCGTGTAAATATTCTCCCTTATGTTTTTCCAACAAACTGGCCTCTCGTCTGGGTATTGGTCCATGAACTATCCCGGCCAGAACGGCATCCCATGGCTGATGTTCGTTACAGACTTTATGCAAAGATTAACTTCAGCAGTTTTATAGTTTTGCATTTGCTGTTTACTATAATGTTTTATCAAACATATGCAAGTGAAAAATTTTTGAAACAAAAACTTTACATTTTTAAAGCCTGTCAGTGAAGTGAATATTGTTCAGCTATGTCACAGTATAATCGTTTATGATTAACTCAAAAATAAACAGACATTTAGACACTCAAAATGTCATTTGGTCAAGAATGCTAAAGACAGTTGATGATCCCTTTTAGTAGCTTTGATATCTAAGAAAGACAGATGCGTATCTACCAAACGACAGCACAGGATTAATGAACACTTTCCATGTCTATGAACCCTGCCTTTGCACAGCCTCCATTTTTTAAGAGAAGGGGACATGTTGGGTGGTGAAATATATTCTAGGCCAAAAAAACCCAACTCTTTCTGGTACAGGAAAAGACTGCCGGAACAGCTGTATCATGTTACTCTTGTTTATTATTTAAGACATCATTAGTGCCATTAAATCTACATTTCTTATTTGTCAGGTCATGAATTGCATGGTCAGTTATCTCACTCTGACTATTATTTATGTTTTAAATGGCTTTTTATACATATAAGCACTGGTTTTGCTCTATTTAACTATTCACATTACCTTGCATTTGTACACCTATGTAAAATTATTTTGTTTTTACTAAGGTGTTGTAGGCACTACATAAGCTGTATGACAAGAATCTTTTTAAATATAAACATCCAAACAAGGGAGACTTTAATGTCAGCCATTAAAACCAAGTTGTTTGGTGTAGCAGGGACAAGAATGGACATTTAGAACATTTGCCTTTATTGTTAGAGTAATTTCTGTCAATAATTTCTGAAGAAAATGGACAAACAAAAATGAGCTTCTAACATATCCTAGTGTTTTCTGTCTGTTATAGTGCTTTATCATATGAGGAATGTCATTTTGGAATTCATCAAACTATCCCACCACTGAACTTGTTGTTTGATCCAAATAACTTGGAAACTGGACCAGAGACTGTTGTTCTGATATAGTGCTTTCCCAACTGTTTATTTTAACAAGTTAAATTAGTAATAAAAATAAAGCTATTTTCTAATTTTCTGTGTGGAAATATAGGCAATTACTCAAAAGCTGCAGCATAAATGAAGCTCTTTTTCATGGAACTTCCTGCAAGATACAGACAGTGTCATAATGGATAATACTACTGCCTTAAAGTTCCATAATCTTGTTTTTCCTCACAAAACCACAAAACAAAGATATGCACAACATTTTAATGGGCAATAATAGAATAGTTCAGTGTGAGGGGAGGTGTATCCTGTCATGTTTAGTGTCTTGTCCAGGAATGATTTTCTACTTGTCATTGGTGCTGCCAGTATAAGCAGTAGGTTCCCACAAACTTATGTGGGAAAAGAAGTTTGGAAAAATGAAGTTTGATATTTCAGTGCAAAATTGTCCTTGTAAACATTTTTAATATGCTCAGTAAGAGAAGAATATTGATAGTGATGTCAAAATACCAAGTTGTGAAGTGTGACAAAATTATCATGGTACAAAAAACAGGAATGCTGCTCCAGCAAATAATACATTTTTTAAAAATTACAAACTGTTCAATGCATGTAGCTGCACTTAGTTATACAATACAGTCATCCCTCACCTATCGCGGGGGTTACGTTCCAGAGCCTCCCGCGATAGGTGAAAATCCGCGAAGTAGCGACCTATATTTATTTTATTATTTATACATATTTTAAGGCTTTATAAACCCTTCCCACACTCTTATAAACCTTTCTCACTCTCTTGTTAACCTTTCCCACACTCTTATAAACACTTCCTATGCTCTTAAACACTTTCTACATTCTTAAACACCGCAGACCAACACTGCACACTGCACGCAGCGATCAGACGTTGATGTGTCTGCACTCGCTTTGTGAAGGGGGGCAGCTGAACTCACGCTGAGCAGAAATGGACTTTGTGCTGCTTCTGCCAAAATTCCATGCTTGTCGCTCTGCGCGTTCAGAAGGAGGAGGAGGAGTGTGTGTGTGGGGGTGTGAAGACTGAACGCAGGTTCGCTCAAACCCCCCCACCCCGGAGGCGCAGTACGCTCCTGCTACTTCACATTGTCAAGGGGGTGGGGAGCTGAATGAACGCTAAGGAGAAGTGGACTTTGTGCTGGCTTTGTGCTGCTTGTCGCTCTGCGTGTCAATAATTTTAAAGCCTTGTATTTTCCTGTCTCACTGTCTTGTCTTGCGTGAAGTTAAAATGTTTTATAATAGTGAGATGTTACTCATATCCTTAGCCCGACATCCACATATCATATGTGTTAACAAAGTGTGTTTTATAAGTTTACATGTGTTTAAAGCATGTGGGATGGGTATTTTAAGGCTTAAACTATAAAAATGTTTATTTATATGGTCTTTCTATATCGCGGATTTTCTCCTGTTGCTGATGGGTCTGGAACATAACTTCCGCGATAGGCGGGCAATCACTTGTATTTAAAAACCCGCGAAGTCGTGAATCCACGAAAAGTGAACCGCGAAGTAGCGAGGGATTACTGTACTAGCAAAATACCCGCTCTTTGCAGCGGAGAAGTAGTATGTTAAAGAAGTTATGAAAAAGAAAAGGAAACATTTTAAAAATAACGTAACATGATTGTCACTGTAATTGTCATAGGCTTATTTTAGTATTTTAGTATTGAGAGTGAATTTGATAATTATAACGAAAAGACAGGAGTCACCAGCAGGAAGATGTGAAGAAAGGTGAACAATAACAGGCTTGAAGCGGTGGAGTAAAGAAGAAGGGAGCAGTGAGCACGACGAACAACTGAGGAAAGTAAGGAAGTGAGTGAGGAGGCACATGAGCGCGGGATGTTGTTAATGTATATAGGCAGAGAGCCAACCACATGGTAGGTGCACGGACAGTGGCCGTGTGGAAAAAGAAAGGGGGGGCAGCCCTTGTTCGTCTCTGCCATGAAATAAACCCTCTGTTAACGGAAATAAGGAATGAAACCGCCAAAAGAAGAGTTCAGTCCTGAAAGTTCCTTACGGCATAATGGTGAGAACCGCCAAAAAGAAGATGTTATTTTCGAAAGTTTGTTACGGGGCACGGCGCAAAATGAAATATACTTAACGTTTGTAAGTACAGTGTAAAGGATGAGTATGGGAAATTTGGGCTTCCTACGTATATTGGAAGTCACAGAAATGGTGAGGAGGGTTTTTCCCCTATCTATATATACAGTTTAGGGGGTACACCTGTTTCCCACCTTTGGGTGTTGTAATAGGACTTTGAAACATACCTAACTTTTGTAAGTACACTGCAAGGAATGAACACACGAAATTTCAGCTTCCCACCTATATCGAAAGTGGGAGAATTAGTGAAGAGTCAGTGAGGACTTTGCCTTTTATATGTATAGATGAGAGTTTACCAACTCACAAAAACACTACACATGTATAACAACCCAATGTTCCTTGTTAAATGCAAATTTCACATAAATATTAGAAAGTTATTCTTTACACAAAGAACATAAGGCACTTGAAATAAATTACCAAGTAGTGTGGTAGAGAGTAGGACTTTAGGGACTTTCACATCTTGACCTGATATTACTTTGGACAATCTAGTTGAATAAGATGGGTGAGCTTGTTGGGTTGAATTGCCTTTTCTTGTCACAGTTATTTGGATGTTTTAATTTAAAATCCAACACTGTAAAGATTTCAATATATATACTAACCTGCAAATAACAATGAGCTACTTCAACTGTTTCTATGAATGCTACTTATTTTATGATCAACTGTTTATTGAGCATTTGTCAAACATACACATATCACATTAGATAGATAGATAGATAGATAGATAGATAGATAGATACTTTATTAATCCCAATGGGAAATTCACATTCTTCAGCAGCAGCATACTGATACAATAAATAATATTAAATTAAAGAATGATAATAATACAGGTGAAAAAA